>NC_041388.1:341435855-341449591 GCF_002162155.2 Triticum dicoccoides | reverse complement strand
AGCCCTGCATTGGTTGGTTGGTTGATGAAGCCCATAAATCAATGGCACTTACTGCGGCTGGTGAGCTCTCTTCAATGCGCACACGCTACTCCATTGGCCTCCGGTCCTTCCCTCCGGCGCCGCCTACATAAACGGGTCAAGTCCGGCGGGCGACCTTGGAGAGCTCCACAGCGAGCTGGAAGGAAGTAGTGGACAGCTAGAGGCGTAGAGCCAGCCACCACCGTCGACCGGCACCAATCCACGGTTTAGCCTGGCAGGTGCTTCTCAGGTTCCATGGCTTCCAGCAGCAAGGGAGCGGCGGCGTCCTCGCTCTGCATCAAGCTCGTGGCCTGCCTCTGCTTCCTCGGATTATCCCAAGGTGCGGGCCTCACCTCTGACTCCATGCATGCTGTCCGTGTTTCTTGAGCGTTTCTGCTTCCATCCAAACACCTCTGCTCCACCCTTCCCGGTGAAGAACTTGCAATGCTGCCTGGGAGATTGATTGCTCGCTTAGCAAGAAGCAATGCTGCACCTGCGCTTCTCAGCTTCTGTTTTCCTTCTTCTCCCAGTAGTCGCTTGCTCATTCAGATTCAGTGGATGAACTTCTCTCCTCGGACATTTTGGTTCCGGTCATTATCTTGTGCCCTCGGATTATGTTTTTCCTTTTTTGTAACAGATAGAGGACCATGCACTATTCACATCTTTATATATTTTATTTACTAGTAGAAAATAGAGTACACAAAGGAATGGACAGAGTATATCATGCTATAAAAAGGTGTACCTGTTTATCTGGAGTAGCAATGTAGCATAATACCAGGAGACCAGACACTGATGAAATAGTTAACAAGTACATTAGCCCAAGTGCTCAACCACTAGATTGGAACATTCTTTTGCCAAAAGAACAAACTAGAACTTGCGAACTTTAGAGCCCAGCAACAAACAAAGCGAGCAATAACAAACAGTATGGAACACTTGTACCTGCAGGCAGGGGCACGGCCAAGCCGCCATTCACGCTGAGGAACCTCCCTCCCCTCGAGAAGGCGAGCAGCTTCCCCGCGATGCGCCACGACAGCTACGACTACATTGTCGTCGGCGGGGGCACCGCCGGCTGCCCCCTGGCGGCGACATTGTCGCTCAAGTACAAGGTGCTCGTGCTGGAGAGGGGCGGGTCCCCTTACGGCAACCGCAACGTCTCCTACATGGAGAACTTCCACATTGGCCTGAGCAACACGGCGCCGGACTCTTCGTCGCAGGCCTTCGTCTCCACCGACGGCGTCATCAACGCCCGGGCAAGGGTGCTCGGCGGCGGCACCTGCATCAATGCTGGCTTCTACAGCCGAGCCAGCTCAAGGTACGCAATGCACTGCTGAGGTTCCGTATCATCATTCTTAAGAGTTGTAGTATATCATCATTCTTCCCTCTGTCTCTGCGCATGATAAACGTGAAAGCAGTCTACGCAAGTTAACCCAAAATCAACAACACTGTCCCTTTCATGTTAACCCAGAATCAAGTTAGCTTAGGTAAAATGCCATGTCATGATTCAGTCTATGCAGCAGCACAAGACGTGTCCCTTTCGGGCCAGTAAATGTCAGATCTAGGGTAAATGCAGGGCAGTGAGCAGTGATAGCGCCAGGAGGAAATAAATGCAGAGGTCTGCTTGAGTGCTGCCACCCTAGCAATGTAGTATGCTGCTATAGCCAGCTCTCTGCATTTGCAGATTGCTGAAATGGACAGCAAGAGCAACTGTTCTTACATGCACAAAATAACAAGCTCAAATTTCTCCCCAAAGTACTAAGATTACCCTGCCAAAATCATTTATGCTCTGCATTACCATACCCGACACTGCTCTCGATTGGACCATGACCTTATTGTTATGTGGACCAGCCCATCAAACATGGAGTCTTGTCCCTTAATTAGAGTCTTAGTTGATTAAGCAAGTTTGTTAGGAAAGAGTACGGTCAGTTTAGATATTGCATTCATCATCAAACGTGGAGCCTTAATTAATTAGAGTCCTAGTTGATTAAGCAAGTTTGTTAGGAAAGAGTACAATCAGCTCAGATATCGTATTAGAGTTTGAATAGACTTGCCGGCTTGTCGGTCAAGTCCTGTCTGCTATATAAAGGGGGCCGACCCCTCTCAGTAAAGCAGAGAAGAATATTGTCATTCACTTTTATCCACTTCAGTAATTTGGGTTATGTCAGTAGTACATTCTTCCACTTATATTTTGGTTATTATTTCAGTGTAGTTGCAAAACTGGCAGCGTTTTTAACAATGAGTACCTGCGTACAAATTGGCACTCGTGGGCAACTTGATAACATAAAGAAAAACAAGAAGGTACTGCATTAATTTGCATTCAAGTGCCTCGGCTTTGGTAGTGCAAAGTAATAACTGGCCCTGACAGTAACACATGCTCTGTTTCTCTCACAGAATTAAAATCATACAAAAATGACTCATGTTTCATGTTGGAATCATACAGCTATATAGTACTACCTCCGTTCCTAAATATAGTACTGTCACATGTTTCCTGTTGGAATCATACAGCTATATAGTTCAATTTGAACAGCAGAGATGTCTTATATTTAGGAACAGAGGGTGTATTACTGAAGGAGGCAACAAAACAAGATCACATGGGCATATCAACAATTCTTTGATGCCCATGGTAACTATGATAGCTAAGCAAAGCCCAAGAGATAACCGTAACCGCAGTACAGTTCAGCGCAACTTAAAGTTTGAACCAAGAATAAGTTTCTGACATATCGCATTAGCAAAACGAAACCCATGAAGATGAATTAGCAAACATGCATTTGTAATTGATAAGCATGCCATAGTGTCTTTCAGAAAAACAGAAATATCATCTCAGTATTATTGCTGAAGGCAATTTACTTATTCCATCAAACCTGATACTTACATACCTTGTGTTTCTTGGACCAACAGCTTCGTGCAGGATGTTGGCTGGGAAGAAGACCTGGTGAATGAGTCCTACCCTTGGGTAGAGGATAAGGTTGTCCAGTGGCCTAAGATCGCGCCTTGGCAGGCTGCACTGCGGGATGGGCTTGTTGAAGCAGGTGTATCCCCTTTCAATGGGTACACCTATGACCATGTTTCTGGGACCAAGGTTGGCGGCACCATCTTCGACGCAAATGGCCACCGCCACACAGCAGCCGACTTGCTCGCAGCTGGAGACCGTAACAACCTGAGGGTCCTGCTTCATGCTAGTGTGCACAAGATAGTGTTCGACTCGCAACAAGGTACATCCAAGCTCCTAAAAGCTTACTTCTCTTCCAAAACACTCTAGAATTTCTACAACAGAAAGTGTAGATACTACAACAGACATTGGCCATCATGTACCCTTTTTCAATAACATGAACTCCTATGCAGGACGACTGAGACCAAGGGCTATCGGGGTACAATTTGCTGATGAGGACGGGAGACTCCACCAGGCACTCCTCAACAACAACAGAGATAGCGAAATTATCATCTCTTCTGGTGCAATTGGCAGCCCCCAGCTGCTACTCCTCAGTGGGATTGGGCCAAAGAATGATCTTAAGAATCATAACATTCCTGTTGTTCTCCACAACAAGTATGTGGGGAAAGGGATGGCCGACAACCCCATGAACTCCATCTTCATACCTACGAAAAGCCCCCCGCGGCAGTCACTGATTGAGACTGTCGGGATAACTGAAGCCGGTGTGTTCATCGAGGCCAGCAGTGGTTTTGGCCAGTCAGAAGATAGCATCCACTGCCACCACGGAATCATGTCTGCTGAGGTTTGGCACCAATCTTACTACTTACTTGCATAGTTCCAAATTATGTAATATCACCACAAGATTCAGATTTGCACTGTATGAAGCTTTATTCTTGATAATCTAGAATTAAGATGGGTAGTTGGGTATGCAACATATAAGTTATTGAAGCCTTAAATTATAACTATATCATTCGCTATGAGTCAAAATGAAACTTATGTCTTGAAATGCAAGTATAACTATGTCATCATTGCATGCATAATTAATCATGTGAAGTTATTCCTTTATTTTATTTTTTGCCGTTGCCGATCCAATGCACCATACTACATTCCTATCAATACAGATTGGACAGCTGTCCACAGTTCCTCCGAAGCAAAGAAGCCTGGAACTAGCCAGGGAGTATGCACATAACAAACTTAGTCTACCCAAAGAGGTGTTCCAGGGTGGCTTTATCCTTGAGAAGATCGATGGTCCACTGTCTACAGGCCATCTTGTCCTTGCAGACACTGATGTCAAGAACAACCCGGCAGTTACTTTCAACTATTTCAGCCATCCACAAGATCTCAGCCGTTGTGTCTATGGCATCAAGACCATTGAGAAAATATTGAAGACAAACAGTTTCGCTCATCTGACTCCTGATGATGATGCTGGATATGAAATAGAAAGGGTGCTCAACATGAGCGTGCGGGCTAACGTGAATCTGATACCCAAGCATACCAATACCACAGAATCCCTGGAGCAATTTTGCAAGGACACGGTAATCACCATCTGGCACTACCATGGTGGGTGCCATGTAGGGAAGGTGGTCGACCAGCAGCACCGAGTGCTTGGAGTCTCAGGGCTCCGGGTTGTTGATGGCTCAACGTTCTCTAGGTCACCAGGGACCAACCCTCAAGCCACGGTCATGATGATGGGCAGGTACTTAATGCAGAACATAACTTTCTTGGCAAAATAAATGCTCAATTTTAAACTGTAATGGCTTCTAATCATACTTTATGCTCAGGTACTTTGGAGTGAAGATCTTAAGGCAGCGGCTAGGACGAGCAGCTGGAGTGTAGTAGATTCCTGAACACCTGCCTTTTATGATGTGTGTGTGACCTAGAAAAGAAATCACTAATTTTTGCTGGGATCCAGTGTGAATCACCAATGTAAGACATTCTAGGAGTTTCATCTGTACCCAGTAACTATTTGTCGCGTACGATATTGCCCATTAAATTGTTTATCAACTCATCTTTCTTCCTTTTCTTCTTAAGTAGAGTATGAGACACAAGCCCTGATGAATTGCTTCAGTATACGGTCCCTAATCTTACTTGAATGGTTTGATAAAACATCTACAAGAACTATTTAATCCATTAATAGCCCGGTGCATGTAGCTCCCGCTTGCGCAGGGTGTCAGGGTCCGGGGAAGGATCCACTATTTAAATCCATTAATAGTGGTGCAGTATACCAAAAAAAAAAGTCTCAACTACAGAAAGTATGAAACAAACCACTGTGCTGAAACTTTATTTCATCATCGATGTAAGGACTAAATTTGCTAGTACATATAATTCCTCTGTTGATGAGGATGGGTGGGGGGGAGAAAGATAAGTAAAAGGAAAGCTTGACGTGAGGAGTTCAACGGATTACATGTTGTGACCATTTTACTGAAATGAAACTACAGAAAATCTGTAACCACCGTTCAACAGTGCCCAAAAGATAACATATCGTGTGTGTCCAATAGTTCTAGAGCCTTACAGGTGTGCTGAGACCATCATAGCTAAGCTGGACGTCAAGCCCCTCTGTTTCCATCAGCCTGGCAAGATCATCGTTCACTTTCTCATGGTCCATTAAATGCATCATCCCTGAAGATACCATTCAAAATAATGGAAGATGAGCACATGCCATTTGATCAAATAAGGCTATAAGCTTCCCATAGTTCCATGTCAAGAAGAAAATATTGCGATAAAGTTTCCAAGACTCCATTCCTGGAATCAATAATTATGAACTGTGTTCGACGTAAATATTGAGATTTAATGTGTTCAGGCGCAATTTATTACTTTCTTGGACAAGTATTTGAGAGGTGATATACTACTCCCTCCGTTCCTAGATATAAGGTGTATAGTTTTTTGAGAAAAAAAAACCGGAATAGAGGATGTATTGCCTTTGTTGTCAATTTTACCCCTCCACCGATCAGCTCCCACGCATGAAATCCCTTAGATTTAGGAATCAATATTCTTTTTTTTTCTCCTTTTAACAAATCGTGTAGCTTGCATGCCCAGCCGATCGTGTTAATTTCTCTC
Organism: Triticum dicoccoides; assembly: GCF_002162155.2. Taxonomy (NCBI): domain Eukaryota; kingdom Viridiplantae; phylum Streptophyta; class Magnoliopsida; order Poales; family Poaceae; genus Triticum; species Triticum dicoccoides. The sequence goes on along the minus strand of NC_041388.1, from coordinate 341,443,590 downwards.
GGTACCTCTCTCTATTTCGCGTTTCTTAACAGATCATACCCCCTCCGTTCCTACATATAGGGTGTGTTTTGCTCAAATATTAACGCAAGGGCGATATTTATATGGAAGTAATCTGATCAGGAGAGAGAGGATCCCCCGATTTACCTATTTTCCATCTAGCCTCACATGGTCCGCCTAGGGGCTTTTACGTCCAAAAGCAACGGAATTTGCCTTCCCAGCCTGTGCGTTAATATTCGAGCAAAAAACTATACACCCTATATCTAGGAACGGAGGGACTAATATCTAACATCAAAAGCTGCAAGAGTAAGAAATAACAATGTCAACGTGTGTTAAGAGTTTTGCTTAACAGTTCCCTAAGGAGATCAAATAGTTGTCCTTGTTACTTTTCTAGATGAAATCATGTCCATTAAACAACAGATAGGTGACATTTCTCAACTGTAAACTAAAATCATGTTAAACTTTTCTCTTGCAAACTGTGCAGTCTGTTTAAGAGTGCGTTATGTTTTGTGGATCCAGAGAAACTCAAAAATGCACTTAAGAGCTGACACTGACAGCATGTTTGGTTGGGTGTAATTAGAGCTAGGGGGTGAGGATTGAAGGGGTATGAGACTTTAAATCCATCGTATGGTTAGGGGCATGGGAATTGATGAGGAATTAGGCATGACAGTTGAGAGTCCAACTCCCACCGTTTTATTAACAAGGGAGGGGATGGGAATTGGGAGGGAATTGTTTTAGTGGTGACATCTTAACCCCTTCATCATGACTTATGTCATCATCGCTTGTCTAATCTTGCATCAATTCCCACTATACAAATAACGGAATAAACTTCTCTGTCAATTTCCCACACATAATTCCCATTAGATACCAAACAAAGGAGTTGGAATTAAACGACAGATCTCATGTGCCCTAATCTCAATACAACTCCTGAGCTATTTTGTAAGGGGAAAAAACGTTCACTATAAATTAGTATAAAAAGAAGCAACAAAATGATTGGTTAGTCAGGCCATACCGGTAAACAGCGTTCTTTTTGGTTTGATTTTCCTGACTTCCTCGAGGGCCTGTATAGTTGAAGAATATATCATAACTTGATACAGTGAAATAGTAAGAAGGTAGAACTAATGTGTTATAACTTACCCTAGGTAATCCAAAGTGTGTTGAAGAAGAACGATCAGGTCTAAGAGCATCCTGTAGTAAGTTACATAAAACCAAGATCAATCCAATTCATAGTCAACAGTGAATACTCAAGAGAGATGCACAAGTAGCTCAATACAAAAGTTAGCAGCATAAGAAATGTACATCTTTCAGATGAATCTAACTATTTCATGATTCAAAAATCAGAGATACGCAAGAAAACAAAGTTAGCTGCGTACAACAGTCAAATGAAACAATTTCATGATTTAACAACCAGAGATGCAAAACAAGAAAGGAAAAAAAAAGGAATACCAATATAAGAAGTTGACAGTCTTCCAGAAGTTTATAGGTTTCGTCAGGTATATCACTGACATCACTGCAAACATCAGAGCAATTCAGATAAGATGCCTACCAACAACACAAGTCGTTACAATAAACAGGCCTTCCAGTGAACTCAATCTACCTTATGTAGCATATGTCACCAAAACGGAAACCAAGGGAACGGTAACCCTGACCGTGCCATACAGGCAAAGGAATTACCTGAAATGTAGACATTACATCTTTAGCAAAATAAATTGAATAGGAGAATCTGTAATGAATCCCAAGTATACTCAACACATACAAACCTAATGAATAAGTAATTTTGCATTTGAGCAGGATACATAAAAATTGAGCTCATGACAGGTTTACTTAGCTCCACAGCCACAGGTTGGTAAGTTCTCCATATTATGTTTCTACCCAAAAGTTCTCCATATTACCTCGAGCCATCAATGAAAACAGATTTACTCAAACTTACTGGAAGGCATCTTGTCTGAATTGCGCTGGTAAATTGCCCTATTGGCTGTTACTAACAACACTATCAATCAATTAAGTGATCCCATCCCATTATAACTGATCAAAATAAAGGAGTTAAATGCATATTTGTATACCTGACTACATGGACTATTTCCTTACTACATCTCACTGAGTCTAAAGGGAGAATATCATTTGTAATTTGTAAGCGAACAGCTTAGAAGTATAAGTCCACTTCTTGCTTTGAAGTTGTTGTTTCAGATTACAAACCTCAAGATCCTGAACAGTAAATGGTTCCTCTTTCATAATGTTGAATTGTAATGTTGAAACTGCTGCACCAGGTATAACCGTACTTGTGTCGACCAAATAGTGGTGTGTCATCTTCATCACCTGATACAAACCAGCAAAGGGGGAAAGGAAAGAAAACTGAGCCAGCTGTAAAGATATAGTATAAACCAAAAATGGGAAGGCCGTGATTTTTTTAATAAAATGGCATAATGGATTTTCATGTATTCCATAAAATTTTCTGAGGCTGTAATACTAGAAAAAATAACATACAACATAACTAAGTACAAGATTTTCAAACCTCATAATCACGCGGTGCCACATAAATTGGGATGGAGGGCTGGACATTGTTCGTCCAATCACGAAGACAATCAAGGCCTGCACCATTCATGCTGTTATCTTTTTGGAAAGGAAAAGGCCACAAGGATGATGGGTTTCTCGTCTCGATTAATAGAAACAAAATTGTGTTGCAGAAAGCATTTACACTAGACGGGACTTTTAAAAATGGTACAAGGATTCAATTATAAGGTGCATAGGAGTTGAGAAGGTTGGAACCACTCAGACCTCCAATTGCATCAGCATGAGAATGAGTAATAATGACAGCATCAATCTCCCTCAACCTGAAGATCAGCACCAAACGTTAACAACACTTATGTTCCTTTAAAATAAATACTAATAGAGGATGTGAACAGTTCAGTACCCAAAAGCAGGGAACCACTGGAGCGCGGAATGGTAGAAAAACCTGACAGAAGAACTAATCATCAGGGTGTGATAACTCATTAATATTTTTTTACTTTGTAGATGCACATTATTTACAAAAAACAGCCTCTATATCAGCTACTATGAATGGAAGAACTTTCAGGTACTCTGCTTCAAAACAGTGATACTCTGGGTGTTTTCTACTATTCCTACCCATAGCTCTAGCTTCAAGTATGATAATCCGTTACTTGTTGAGGAAGGGAGAAGAAGCAACTGGCAGTGCAAGAAGTAGTGCATACTTGCCAGCGTCGATGAGGATGTTAGAAGTGCGAGACGGCGTGACATGACGCAGGAGAATGGAGGTGTTGCGCCTTCGGTTCCGGTTCCCCGGCTCTGCTGCCTTGGTGCAAACCTGCGAACAGGACATAACAAACAAACAGCCAACATCACACCGAGCGGCGAGCACTGTGAGAAAGCAGAACAAAGTGGGTCCACCGGCGGTTGATAACGAGATGCAGGTGGAGGGTCATACGGGGCAAGTCTTGGAGGGGTCGGTGAGGCAGCTGACGCGCGGGACGCCCTCGCTGGTGCCAGTGCCGAGGAAGATGAGCTCCGACTTCCGCGGCTCATCATGCTCCGCCGCCGAGGAAGAGACAGCGTTGCCAGGGGCGCCGCAGGAGGAGGAGAAGAAGCGCGCTGGAAGGTTCACCAGGGGTACAGGCATTACGTCGAACAGCCGAGGCGCAACCAGTAAACTATGCAATTACGATTGTATATACGTACGCGAAGCGCCGGAGCGGAGGCGCACGAGGGGGAGGCGTGAGGAGAGCGGCGCGGCGGCCGCCGGGGCGCGGAGAGGGAGATGCGCGCCCAGAGAGCGGGCCGCGGCGAGCGAGCACGCGAACGGCGAATGCAGCATGGGCAAGCGGTGGGCGCGCAGGAGAGCGGCGATCGCGCCCGCGGCGGTTGCTCCAGACATCGGGAGAGCGCGGATGCGTCTGTCTGCCTTGCGGCGGCGGCCGGCGAGTCGGTAACGACGGGGTCTCCGCGGACGCTGGCCACTTGTCGTCCTCGCGGCGGGAGGGGGCGACGCTGGCAAGTGGGCCCGAGTTCCCTGCCCGACGCTCAAGAAAAGCCGCGCGGCTCTTCCGACGGCCCTGTCACTGACATGTGGGCCAATAGTCCAGAGAGCCCTGACCACTGACATGTGGGTCAACAGACCATAAGTGGGCTTTACATGGGCTTTCGGCCTGGGCCGAGGAATAATTCCGTCTCTTTCTTCTCCCACTTCGCTTCCTGTCCTATCGTGTCCTCTCCCAATTGCCGCAGTCCTCATCTCTCCCCCTCCCGGAGGCCGGAGCACGCAGGAGATCGACTTCGCCGCGCCGGCTCGCCGGCGACGACACACCCCCACAGGCGCGAATCTATCTCTCTCTCCATATCCCGCTCTGTTTCAAAAACTTTCCTGCCATCCTCGTACTTCACGTGCTGTCTGTGTTTGCCCGATCCCGGGATATGCTAGATCGCTCGTACATGGGATCAGCGGATGGATCATTAACATTTCTTACCGTCTCTAGTGGAGAGAGCTGTTGCCTAAAGGGTAGTTCGTCGCGGTTAACTGGGACCGCAGTAAGCTAACCATGTCGATTTGTGCAGGTTTTCTGAACTTGTAGCCTACCAATACCAGTTAGTTAGAAATTTCCTGTTTGTTACCGAAGTACTGTAGATGCTTAACCTCTTGATCTCGGGGTATTTGGTGCTTTTTACAGTTAACCCTTACGCATTCCTGCAAAGCAAGCTTGGCGCCACGTGTTGCTGTTCCAATTCATTCATTCATTCATTGTATAAAGGCATTTTTGGTCGAGTGCAAATCTCTTGTTTCATTTTAGTTTCTTGTGCACTACTACTGACACTGAAAGCTGTTGCATATTTCAACAGAGTGGTGGTGCGAATAATGAACAAAGGCAGCATCCACAAAAAGGAGACGCACGGAACAAGCGACGACATAAGCGAGAACACGCCTGTGGAGAAGGTCAGGGGCCCCAATCTGTTTGAACGGGCCAAGGAAGAGATCGAGGCTCTTGTGGAGGCTGTTCACGATAAGATGGAGCACCATTCCAGTCCCCGCAGGAAGGAGGGTGGTAATTTACTTAAGTTGATGTCATTTTGCCTAATTTAACTTTGACAAGTATTGCTTCCTGTTACATACCTTAAGGTTATGCTCACCGTAGCTTTTCAAGTTTTAGCTTTTCAATTCTTGAGAGCTCATTCGTATCCACAAGTTTTAGCTTTTCAATTCTTGAGAGCTGACAGGGTTTGACTGGAAACAGTGCTTCTGTGTTGAATGCTAAGACATAGGCTCACGGGAACTTTCTGTTTGCTGTTCCTGTTCTGCATATTCAGTTAATTTGTTTGCAGTGATGAACTATTAAGCTGTTGTAGGCTTCTGTGGGAGACTTCACCTTGTTGAGAAGAGTAGTGTTCTTTGTAAAGGAGTTTTGTCTTCTGAGACTGGGAACATTTGAATTTTCAGTTTTGTCCGAGGTGTTATGGAGGTAGCTTGGGCATATGTATTTGAGGTTTATAACTTAACAATCACCCAGACTGAAACAATAGTTTTGTGTACAAAAATTCAAGCATGAAAAATGTTTCTGAAATAGCACTTATCTAGAAGCTGTATACAAAGCAGGCCTTCCATTTTGATGGAAGGAAAGAGAAATTAAGTATATGCAAGAAGGGCAAAGGATAATAGAACCTCCTCTGAAATCGAGTTTGGAAATTCTGTTTTGTGTACCAGGGATTTCTAAGACCAAGAACATTTGGATTTTCAGCTTTGTCTAAGTTATAATGAAGACTTCTTGAGCATACAATTTTATGGTTTATAACCTAACATCACCCAAACTGAAACAATAGAACTTTGTGGACAAAAATTCATCAGGTATAAAAGATGTTTCGGAAATATAGCTTCACTACAAGTTACCATTTCGATTGAAGGATGTATCAATAAGGATACAAGAAGGGCATAATAGATAATCGTACCTCCTTTAAAACCTCTAGTGTTCAATTCCTTTATTCCTGATTCTTTGTGTTACTTTCCTCATACATGGTAGTTGTGGTTCTTTGGTAGTGCTCTGTTTAGTACCCCGTCTTGATTTTTATCCACCGCTCTAATTTACCTGCAGAATTGCACAAGGATTCCAAGGAACACAGTGAGGCAAACATGCATAAGAAGACCCATGAGAACGAAACTCATGGTACAAGCAATCATATAAGTGAGGACACGCCTGTCAGCAAAGTCAAAGGCCCGGGCGTGTTTGAACGTGCCAAGGAAGAGATCGAAGCTATCGTTGAGGCCATCCATCCGAAGAAAGAATCCGACAAGTGAAGATCGGGCGCATCGTGTACACTGTGTCTTCAGAATTTTCAGTGGCTGTGAAAACTATGTGGGCTATGTCCAGGTGGATGCATTATTTGCGTCATATCCACATGCAAGCTTTGTATTTTGCATTGCCAAACTCTATCGCTGCACGAGCTGAATGCTCCATCGTATCGCCGCCGCTTACATTGAGCAGAAGCTGTATAAAATGTGACATGACTGTACAACTACTTTGTTGTGTTTGAATTGCCAAGAAGCTTTATGCAATTTATCACTTGACACTTTTGTCATTTGCTCGGGCACACCGTAAACCTTCTAGGTGCCATAAATGGGATGGGTTTCATTGGTTGAAACACTGCTTTGATACAATGGTGTGGCGATGTCTCAGAACTGTAGCTGGGAAAAAAGAAAGAGATTTTATTTTATTTTTTGCGGGGGAAAAAGAAAGAGATTTTAGCAGCTTGGTCGCCTTGTTTGTTTGGTCGATTTTCGGAAAGAGCGCAGCGACAGGGTATATCCAACAACGAGGCCACCCTGATCCCCTTCATAAGATGACCATCCTCATCCGCCTTTGGCTTAGTGGGGAAATAATTCTAAAACCAAAATTCAAGACCACATCCCAGTATAGGTTCAGTGTAGCACTAATTCAAATATTGATAGAAGCATATATATAGTACTCCCTCCGTAATGAAATATAAGAGCGTTTAGTGATCTAAACGCTTTTATATTTCTTTACAAAGGAAGTAGCAAGTTATCTACTGGAGGCCTCCCCGCCGCCACCAAAAACAATCTCACCCACTGCCAAATCCACCTGCCGCCGCCGGAGGAAGCCACCAAGGCTGATGGTGGCGGCGGGGCTCCCCACGCCCCCACTTTCCCCTCTCCCCACCCCCTTTTCTCTCCCATGTCGTCGATCTACATTTCATCTTTAGGCCGGCCGCATTCGTCCATTGGTGGTGCATCGGATGACTTCTCGCGGGCACATGACCCCGCCGCTGTTGCTTTTGGGCTCAGCTCTCCTCTGAACCCGCGCCATATCGCGGCATCCCGGGCTGCTAAGCCCAATGGGCAGCCCAAGAGTAGCCGGCAATGGAGGATCCAATGCAACAACGACAACACACTGCAGGAAGGCACCGGTGGCCTTGTGATATGGGGAGCGACCTGATTTGGCTTCCCCATGTCCGGCAGCTGCGTCGGCAATGTTGGTCGCCATGGCTGCGACTTGGTGCTCTTCACCTTGGGTCCATGTCATGGCAGGCAACGGTTGGGCGACCGTTCAGGACCTCTCTGGCCAGTGGTGGCGCCCTCCATGCAGGGGCGGAGCTCTATGCATCCCTGAGGGGGTTGTGCCCCCCCCCCCAGCCCATGACAAATTCCTGAAGAAATATTTTTTGGAGGGACATAGTTAGAAGAAATTTTCTCATTAGCCCCCCCCCCAAAACATGCACACTT
>NC_041388.1:341373992-341435330 GCF_002162155.2 Triticum dicoccoides | reverse complement strand
CATTCCAGTCAAGCTCCGCCACTGCCTCCATGTGTGGCTAGTAAGGTGAGATGCAATCTATGGACGTTGGCTTGACACAAAGGGTATGGTTGTGCAGCGGCGGTGCCGAGATTTTTAATCTAGCACATATAGCTGCTTAGATCGTGGAAAAGTGGTGGCGATAATATATGATTGACTTTGATTTGTGGTGCTTCTCAAGTACCTGATCTCAAGCTCCGAGGTGAAAAACCTAGGTTTGGCCCGAGTTGGTTATACCTGGGAATGGCGATGTTTTGCATCGTCGCATTGCTCGGATGTTCTTCATGGTGAAAATCTAGATTCAGTTTGGTGGTTGGGTCCGATGACAGCGGCGCTTGAGCGTCGTTCCCTTCATAAAGGTGTTGTTGTTGAAGAATCTCACAGTCCTTATGGTGTCAAAAAATGGTTGGTGCGGATATGGTCGTCGTTGTAGTTTATTGATCACTTTATGTGTTTTTTCTCGCCTAGGCATAGCTTTGGTCTTGTATGACTTTGCTCTTTACCGAAGCGTTTTTCGTGTGTGCGTTCATGTTGGCTTTGTACATCCTAGTTGTGCAGAGGCCGGATGTGTACTCATTATGTTTTTATACACTTGATGCTTTATTTTGAGTCAATAAAATCCATCCTTTGTCGAAAATCTATGATGGTGCTAGACTTGAACGGCGAACAAGGCACAGATCGCAGAAATCTATCACCATTGAAGAACGAGGCACAGATCAAAGTTACCTACATAAGAAACAACTCTGTCTTGGAAATCATCTTTGTTAGAAGAATACAACTCCATGGATGGTGTTGTGCTGGGCCTTGGGCAGGCCCGAATGGGCACCGACAATGGTAAACTCACTTCAGGACTGGTGCATCGAGATAACTGGAAACAAGGCCGCAGGAAAGATGTCAGGACATTATTCCTGCTGGTGATGTGGGAGCTATAAAAACACTGGAATGCGAGATGAAGGACAGCCGTGGAAGATGTGTGATACCACAGCGTTCTTTGTGGCGTTGTCAATGTGGGTGAACGGGAGGAGTTAGCCATGCTTGTTTAGTTCAGCTTGGGTGGGGTGGACATTACATAGGCATTGTAATATGTAAATGGATGCATGAGGGCTCTTCACCCTCCTTCTATAATACTATAAAATACGCACACTCGTGAGTATTTGAGAAAAAAATACAACTCCACTTATCGTCATGATGCATGATGCCAATAGCCAGCTTTCAGGGCGGAATCTCCTCTTCTTAAGGTGTGTTTGTTTGAGCTCCTTCTAGTGGGCTTCTATGGCTTCTGGCCCGGAAAAGCCAGAAGCCCAAACAAACACCCATTTTCCAAGCTAGCTCCAAAGATCCTAGGATCGGAGCACTCCAAAAATTAGACCCAAAAGCCGTAGCTACCATTTCAGGCTTTTCGCAGCAGGAGCTGGCTCCAAAAGACGGGTTTACACTCCCACCAATTTACATACCCAAACGAGAGTGGTTCTTCAGCTCCAGGGTTCCCTTACACCATCTATGAATAGTAAAATCCAAAAAAAGGAAAAAAAATCATTTTTTTTAAACTTTGCAACATCAAATATGACCAAACTTTGTCGCTCGTAAGTTTAGCTAAATACCATTCGAAAAGTTGATGGTTAGCTAAATAGATTATAACATTTATAATCTGGCAACTAAAATTTATATGGCATGCAAAAAAGAAATCAATTTGGGTAAAATCTTCGAGGGCCAAAAATAGTGGTGGAGCTTCATGGGGCCAAAGGGGACCATTGCGCCCCCTCCCCCTACTCTAGGAAAACTTATAAGTGTACCCCTAATTATTAGGCTTGATATCAAACATTTCTCGGAGTTCATGCCGCCCGAAAACAAAGCTCATGCCTAACAACACACTGCGAGAAGATGTTCCCATAGGTACTGAAATCTACATTTGTTGCACCTACTTGTCATATTTGTAGAGGGACAAGTGGCCTTGCTAATTTGATTGTTGTCTACATGTGTGTACCAGTGACGCCGCTCTAAGGATCAGGTGGGCCTGAGAAATCGCCAGCATGGGAAGATTTCAGTAAAATATTTCAGAACAGGAAAAACAGGGAAGATCCTCACCAGAGGTACGAAGTGTTTTGATACGTCTCCAACGTATCTATAATTTTTGATTGCTCCATGCTATATTATCTAGTGTTTTGGACTATATTGGGCTTTATTTTCCACTTTTATATTATTTTTGGGACTAACCTATTAACCTGAGGCCCAGCCCAGAATTGCTGTTTTTTTGCCTATTTCAGTGTTTCAGAGAAACAGAATATCAAACGGAGTCCAAACGGAATGAAACCTTCAGAAACGTGATTTTCTCATCAGATAAGATCCAGGAGACTTGGATCCTCCGTCAAGAAAGCCACGAGGTGGTCACGAGGGTGGAGGGCGCCCCCTGCCTTGTGGGACCCTCAAAGCTCCACCGACGTACTTCTTTCTCCTATATATACCTACGTACCCCCAAACGATCGCGGACAGAGCCAAAAACCTAATTCCACCGCCGCAACTTTCTGTATCCACGAGATCCCATCTTGGGGCATGTTCTGGAGCTCCGTCGGAGGGGGCATCGATCATGGAGGGCTTCTACATCTCATCCAAGCCCTTCCGATGAAGTGTGAGTAGTTTACTTCAGACCTATGGGTTCATAGTTAGTAGCTAGATGACTTCTTCTCTCTTTTTGGATCTCAATACAATGTTCTCCCCCTCTCTTGTGGAGATCTATTCGATGTAATCTTCTTTTTGCGGTGTGTTTGTTGAGACCGATGAATTGTGGGTTTATGATCCAGTCTATCTATGAATAATATTTGAATCTTCTCTGAATTCTTTTATGTATGATTGGTTATCTTTGCAAGTCTCTTCGAATTATCAGTTTGGTTTGGCCTACTAGATTGGCTTTTCTTGCCATGGGAGAAGTGCTTAGCCTTGGGTTCGATCTTGTGGTGTCCTTTCCCAGTGATAGAAGGGCAGCAAGGCACGTATTGTATTGTTGCCATCGAGGATAACAAGATGGGGTTTTTATCATATTGCATGAAACTATCCCTCTACATCATGTCATCTTGCTTAAGGTGTTACTCTGTTTTTAACTTAATACTCTAGATGCATGCTGGATAGCGGTCGATGAGTGGAGTAATAGTAGTAGATGCAGTCAGGAGTCGGTCTACTTGTCTCGGATGTGATGTCTATATACATGATCATACCTAGATATTCTCATAACTATGCTCAGTTCTGTCAATTGCTCAACAGTAATTTGTTCACCCACTATAGAATACTTATGCTCTTGAGAGAAGCCACTAGTGAAACCTATGGCCCCCGGGTCTCTTTCTCATCATATCAATCTCCATCACTTTATTATTGCTTTGCTTTTACTTTTTACCTTGCATCTCTATACCAAAAATACCAAAAATATTATTTATCATCTCTATCAGATCTCACTTTCGTAAGTGACCGTGAAGGGATTGACAACCCCTAAGCGCGTTGGTTGCGTTGAGCTATTGTTTTTGTGTAGGTACGAGGGACTCGCGCGTAGCCTCCTACTGGATTGATACCTTGGTTCTCAAAAACTGAGGGAAATACTTTTGCTACTTTGCTGCATCATCCTCTCCTCTTCGGGGAAATCCAATGCAGTGCTCAAGAGGTAGCAAAAAGAATTTCGGGCGCCGTTGCCGGGGAGTCTGCGCAAAAGTCAACATACCAAGTACCCATCACAATCCCTATCTCCCGCATTACATTATTTGCCATTTGCCTCTCGTTTTCCTCTCCCCCATTTCACCCTTTCCGTTTTATTCGCCCTCTCTCTCTATCCTCCTTCTCTATTTGTCTCTTTTTGCCCGTTTACCTTTTGTTTGCTCCTGTGTTGGATTTCTTGTTTGTCGCGATGGCTCAAGATAATACTAAATTGTGTGACTTCACCAATACCAACAAACAATGATTTTATTAGCACTCCGATTGCTCCTCTTACCGATGTTGAATCTTGTGAAATTAATGCTGCTTTGCTGAATCTTGTCATGAAAGATCCGTTCTCCGGCCTTCCTAGTGAAGATGCCGCTACCCATCTAAATAGCTTCGTTGATTTGTGTGACATGCAAAAGAAGAAATATGTCGATAATGATATTGTTAAATTGAAGCTATTTCCTTTTTCACTTAGAGATCGTGCTAAAGCTTGGTTTTCATCTTTGCCTAAAATAGTACTGATTCATGGAACAAGTGCAAAGATGCTTTTATCTCTAAGTATTTTCCTCCCGCTAAGATCATCTCTCTTAGAAACAATATTATGAATTTTAAGCAACTTGATCATGAACATATTGCACAAGCTTGGGAGAGAATAAAATTAATGATACATAATTGCCCTACTCATGGTTTGAATTTGTGGATGATTATACAAAAAATTTATGCCAGATTGAATTTTGCTTCTAGAAATCTTTTAGATTCGGCCGCGGGAGGCACTTTTATGGAAATCACTTTAGGAGATGCTACTAAACTCCTAGATAATATTATGGTTAATTATTCTCAATAGCATACTAAAAGATCTACTAATAAAAAGGTGCATGCGATAGAAGAAATTAATATTTTGAGTGGAAAGATGGACGAACTTATGAAATTATTTGCTAATAAGAGTGTTTCTTCTGATCCTAATGATATGCCCTTGTCTACTTTGATTGAGAATAACAATGAATCTATGGATGTGAATTTTGTTGGTAGGAACAATTTTGGTAACAACACGTATAGAGGAAATTTTAATCCTAGGCCTTATCCTAGTAATCCCTCTAATAATTATGGTAATTCCTACAACAATTCTTATGGAAATTATAATAAGATGCCCTATGATTATGAATCTAATATTAAAGAATTTATTTCTTCGTAAAAGAATTTTAATGTTATGATTGAAGAAAAATTGCTTAAGATGATGATTTGGCTAGGAACGTTGATAGAATTTCTCTTGATGTTGATTCTTTAAAGCTTAGATCTATTCCTCATAAGCATGATATCAATGAGTCTCTCAAAGCCATGAGAATTTCCATTAATGAGTGCAAGGAAAGAACCGCTAGGATGCGTGCTATGAAAGATGCCTTTATTAAAGAATGTTCTTCTAGTTCCTATGAAAATAATGATGAAGATCTAAAAGTTATTGATGTGTCCCCTATTAAATCTTTGTTCTGCAATATTAATCTTGATAATGATGGGACTGAATATGATCCACCTTTACCTAGAAGGCGTTCTAAAAATTCGGAGTATTTAGATCTTGATGGTGAAATTGATAAAAGTGGGATTAAAAGAAATAAAACCCTAGATGATGCTAAACCCACTATATTAGATTTCAAGGAATTTAATTATGAAAATTGCTCTTTGATTGATTGTATTTCCTTGTTGCAATCGGTGCTAAAATCTCCTCATGCATATAGTCAAAATAAAGCCTTTACCGAACATATCGTTGATGCCTTGATGCAATCTTATGAAGAAAAACTTGAGTTGAAAGTTTCTATCCCTAGAAAACTTTATGATGAGTGGGAACCTACTATTAAAATTAAAATTAAAGATTATGAGTTTTATGCTTTGTGTGATTTGGGTGCTAGTGTCTCTACTATTCCCAAAACTTTGTGTGATTTGCTAGATTTCCGTGATTTTGATGATTGCTCTCTAAACTTGCATCTTGCGGATTTCACTATTAAGAAACCTATGGGAAGAATTAATGACGTTCTTATTGTTGCAAATATGAATTATGTGCCCGTAGATTTTATCGTTCTTGATATAGATTGCAATCCTTCTTGCCCTATTATTCTCGGTAGACCTTTCCTTAGAACGGTTGGTGCAATTGTTGATATGAAGGAAGGGAATATTAGATTTCAATTTCCATTAAAAAAGGGCATGGAACACTTCCCTAGAAAGAAAATAAAATTACCATATTAATCTATCATGAGATCCACTTATGGATTGCCTACCAAAGATGGCAATACCTAGATCTATTCTTGCTTGTTATGCCTAGCTAGGGGCGTTAAACTATAGCGCTTGTTGGGAGGCAACGCAATTTTATTTTTATTCCTTGCATTTTGCTCCTGTTTAGTAATAAATAATTTATTTAGCTTCTGTTTTGGTTGTGTTTTTTGTGTTTAATTAGTGTTTGTGCCAAGTAGAACCGTTGGGAAGACTTGGGAAAGTCTTGTTGAACTTGCTGTAAAAAACAGAAACTTTAGCGCTCACGAGAACTGCTGTCATTTTTATTTGGAAAGTGATATTTAGTTAATTATTTTTGCAGATGATTAATAGATAAATTACTCACGTCGATAAATTTATTTAAGAATTTTTGGGGTTCCAGATCTTGCGCTAGCTACAGATTACTACAGACTGTTCTGTTTTTGACAGATTCTGTTTTTCGTGTGTTGTTTGCTGATGAATCTATGGCTAGTAAAATAGTTTATAATCCATAGAGAAGTTGAAATAAAGTAGGTTTAACACAAATTTAAATAAATAATGAGTTCATTACAGTACCTTGAAGTGGTCTTTTGTTTTCTTTCGCTAACAGAGCTCACGAGATTTTCTACTTTAAGTTTTGTGTTGTGAAGTTTTCAAGTTTTGGGTAAAGATTTGATGGATTATGGAACAAGGAGTGGCAAGAACCTAAGCTTGGAGATTCCCATGGCACCCCAAGATAATCTAAGGACACCTAAAAGCCAAAGCTTGGGGATGCCCCAGAAGGCATCCCCTCTTTCGTCTACTTCTATCGGTAACTTTACTTGGAGCTATATTTTTATTCACCACATGATATGTGTTTTGCTTGGAGCGTCTTTTACGATTTGAGTCTTTGCTTGTTAGTCTACCACAATCATCCTTGCTATACACACCTTTTGAGAGAGCCATACATGATTTGGAATTTGATAGAATACTCTATGTGCTTCACTTATATCTTTTGAGCTTTATAGTTTTGCTCTACTGCTTCACTTATATCTTTTAGAGCATGGTGGTGGATTCATTTTATAGAAACTATTGATCTCTCATGCTTCACTTAGATTATTTTGAGAGTCTTAATAGCATGGTAATTTTCTTAAAATCCTAATATGCTTGGTATGTAAGATTAATAATAAAACTTTCTTATGAGTGTGTTGAATACTAAGAAAAGTTTGATGCTTGATGATTGTTTTGAGATATGGAGGTAATAATATCAAAGTCATGCTAGTTGAGTAGTTGTGAAATTGAGAAATACTTGTGTTGAAGTTTGCAAGTCCCGTAGCATGCACGTATGTTAAACATTATGCAACAAATTTGAAACATGAGGTGTTATTTGATTGTCTTCCTTATGAGTGGCGGCCGGGGACAAGCGATGGTCTTTTCCTACTAATCTATCCCCCTAGGAGCATGCGCGTAGTGCCGAGGTTTTTGATGACTTGTAGATTTTTGCAATAAGTATGTGAGTTCTTTATGACTAATGTTGAGTCTGTGGATTATACGCACTCTCACCCTTCCATCCTTGCTAGCCTCTTCGGTACCGTGCATTGCCCTTTCTCACATTGAGAGTTGGCGCAAACTTCGCTGGTGCATCCAAACCCCGTGATATGATACACTCTTTCACACATAAACCTCCTTATATCTTCCTCAAAACAATCACCATACCTACCTATTATCGCATTTCCATAGCCATTCCGAGATATATTGCCATGCAACTTTCCATCATTCCGTTCATCATGACACATTCATCATTGTCATATTGCTTAGCATGATCATGTAGTTGACATAGTATTTGTGGCAAAGCCACCGTTCATAATTCTTTCATACATGTCACTCTTGGTTCATTGCATATCCCGGTACACCGCCGGAGGCATTCATATAGAGTCATCTTTGTTCTAGTATCGAGTTGTAATCATTGAGTTGTAAATAAATAGAAGTGTGATGATCATCATTATTAGAGCATTGTCCCAAGTGAGCAATAATAATAAAAAAGGCCATAAAAAAAGAGAAGGCCCCCCAAAAAGGGAAAGGCCATTAAAAAAAGAGAAAAGGCCCAAAAAAATGAGAGAAAAAGAGAGAAGGGACAATGTTACAATCCTTTTACCACACTTGTGCTTCAAAGTAGCACCATGATCTTCATAGTAGAGAGTCTCTCATGTTATCACTTTCATATACTAGTGGGAATTTTTCATTATAGACTTGGCTTGTATATTCCAACAATGGGCCTCCTCAAGTGCCCTAGGTCTTCGTGAGCAAGCAAGTTGGATGCACACCCACTTAGTTTCTTTTGTTGAGCTTTCATACATTTATAGCTCTAGTGCATCCGTTGCATGGCAATCCCTACTCCTTGCATTAACATCAATCGGCGGGCATCTCCATAGCCCATTGATTAGCCTCGCTGATGTGAGACTTTCTCCTTTTTTGTCTTCTCCACATAACCCTCCTCATTATATTCTATTCCACCCATAGTGCTATGTCCATGGCTCGCGCTCATATATTGCATGAAAGTTTATAGGTTTGAGATTACTAAAGTATGAAACAATTGCTTGGCTTGTCATCGGGGTTGTGCATGCTGAGAGCATTCTTGTGTGACGAAAATGAAACATGACTAAACTATATGATTTTGTAGGGATGAACTTTCTTTGGCCATGTTATTTTGAGAAGACATAATTGCTTAGTTAGTATGCTTGAAGTATTATCATTTTTATGTCAGTATGAACTTTTGCCTTGAATCTTTCGGATCTGAATATTCATACCACAATTAAGAAGAATTACATTAAAATTATGCTAAGTAGCACTCCGCATCAAAAATTCTGTTTTTATCATTTACCTACTCGAGGACGAGCAGGAATTAAGCTTGGGGATGCTTGATACGTCTCCAACGTATCTATAATTTTTGATTGCTCCATGCTATATTATCTACTGTTTTGGACTATATTGGGCTTTATTTTCCACTTTTATATTATTTTTGGGACTAACCTATTAACCTGAGGCCCAGCCCAGAATTGCTGTTTTTTTTGCCTATTTCAGTGTTTCGGAGAAACAGAATATCAAACGGAGTCCAAACGGAATGAAACCTTCGGAAACGTGATTTTCTCATCAGATAAGATCCAGGAGACTTGGACCCTCCGTCAAGAAAGCCACGAGGCGGTCACGAGGGTGGAGGGCGCCCCCTGCCTCGTGGGCCCCTCGAAGCTCCACCGACGTACTCCTTTCTCCTATATATACCTACGTACTCCCAAACGATCGGGGACGGAGCCAAAAACCTAATTCCACCGCCGCAACTTTATGTATCCACGAGATCCCATCTTGGGGCCTGTTCCGGAGCTCCGTCGGAGGGGACATCGATCACGAAGGGCTTCTACATCTCATCCAAGCCCTTCCGATGAAGTGTGAGTAGTTTACTTCAGACCTATGGGTTCATAGTTAGTAGCTAGATGACTTCTTCTCTCTTTTTGGATCTCAATACAATGTTCTCCCCCTCTCTTGTGGAGATCTATTCGATGTAATCTTCTTTTTGCGGTGTGTTTTTTGAGACCGATGAATTGTGGGTTTATGATCCAGTCTATCTATGAATAATATTTGAATCTTCTCTGAATTCTTTTATGTATGATTGGTTATCTTTGCAAGTCTCTTCGAATTATCAGTTTGGTTTGGCCTACTAGATTGGCTTTTCTTGCCATGGGAGAAGTGCTTAGCCTTGGGTTCGATCTTGCGGTGTCCTTTCCCAGTGATAGAAGGGGCAGCAAGGCACGTATTGTATTGTTGCCATCGAGGATAACAAGATGGGGTTTTTATCGTATTGCATGAAACTATCCCTCTACATCATGTCATCTTGCTTAAGGTGTTACTCTATTTTTAACTTAATACTCTAGATGCATGCTAGATAGCGGTCGATGAGTGGAGTAATAGTAGTAGATGCAGTCAGGAGTCGGTCTACTTGTCTCGGATGTGATGCCTATATACATGATCATACCTAGATATTCTCATAACTATGCTCAGTTCTGTCAATTGCTCAATAGTAATTTGTTCACCCACCGTAGAATACTTATGCTCTTGAGAGAAGCCACTAGTGAAACCTATGGCCCCCGGGTCTCTTTCTCATCATATCAATCTCTATCACTTTATTATTGCTTTGCTTTTAATTTTTACCTTGCATCTCTATACCAAAAATATTATTTATCATCTCTATCAGATCTCACTTTCGTAAGTGATTGCGAAGGGATTGACAACCCTAAGTGCGTTGGTTGCGTTGAGCTATTGTTTTTGTGTAGGTACGAGGGACTCGCGCGTAGCCTCCTACTGGATTGATACCTTGGTTCTCAAAAACTGAGGGAAATACTTACGCTACTTTGTTGCATCATCCTCTCCTCTTCGGGGAAATCCAACGCAGTGCTCAAGAGGTAGCATGTGTCACAACCTTATTCTTGGAGAATCAGAACGGTCATTTTTTAGTTTTGATTTCTTCGTTTGGAAGTTGGGATCCCTCTATCTTCAACCTATTTGTTTGGATTTATTATTTCATTTCATTTCAACATTTTTCTTTTTCTATATCCTTATCCTCTAGGTAGAGCGTTTTCTGAAGGAAATATGCCCTAGAGGCAATAATAAAATTGTTATTTTATATTTCCTTATATCATGATAAATGTTTATTATTCATGCTAGAATTGTATTAATCGGAAACTTGATACATGTGTGGATACATAGACAAAACATTATGTCCCTAGTAAGCCTCTACTAGACTAGCTCGTTAATCAAAGATGGTTAAGTTTCTAAACATAGACATGTGTTGTCATTTGATGAACGGGATCACATAATTAGGAGAATGATGTGATGGACAAGACCCATCCGTTAGCATAGCATATTGATCGTTCCGTTTTATTGCTATTGATTTCTTCATGTCAAATACATATTCCTTCGACTATGAGATTATGCAACTCCCGGATACCGAAGGAATGCCTTATGTGCTATCAAATGTCACAAGTAACTGGGTGATTATAAATATGATCTACAGGTATCTTCGAAGGTGTTTGTTGGGTTGGCATAGATCGAGATTAGGATTTGTCACTCCGAGTATCGGAGAGGTATCTTTGGGCCCTCTCATTAATACACATCATAAGAAGCCTTACAAGCAAGGTGACTAATGAGTTAGTTGCAGGATGATTTATTACGAAACGAGTAAAGAGATTTGCCGTTAAAGAGATTGAACTAGGTATGAAGATACCGACGATCGAATCTCGGGCAAGTAACATACCGACGGACAAAGGGAATTACGTATGTTGTCATAACAGTTCGACCGATAAAGATCTCTGTAGAATATGTAGGAGCCAATATGGGCATCCAGGTTCTGCTATTGGTTATTAGCCGGAGAGGTGTCTCGGTCATGTCTATATAGTTCTCGAACCCGTAGGTTTCGCACGCTTAACGTTCGATGACGATATAGTATTATATGAGTTATGTGATTTGGTGACCGAATGTTGTTCGGAGTCCCGGATGAGATCACAGACATGACGAAGAGTCTCGAAATGGTCGAGAGGTAAAGATTGATATATAGGACAATGGTATTCGGACACCGGAAGTGTTCCAGAGGTACCGGGTACTTATCGGGTCACCGGAAAGGAGTTTCGGGCACCCCGACAAAGATATGGGCCTTATGGGCCAATTGAGGGAACACACCAGCCCCGTTGCGCCCCTATAGAGGCCAACCATACGAGGAGGAGAAGGAAAGAGGGGAGGGCAAGGAAAGTGTGGATTAGGATTCCTACTTCCTTCCCTCTCCCCTCCCCTCTCTCCTTCCCCCTCGGTTATATATGGTAGGGGGCGCACGCGGATTGGGAGGGACTCCAAGTAGGATTCCTCCTACTTGGACGTCTCTTATGGCTGCTCCTACCTCCCTCCCACCTATATATATATATGAGGAGGGGGCGCCTAGCACACAACAGACAATTGCCTAGCCGTGTGCGGCGCCCCCCTCCACTGTTTACCACCTCGGTCATATTTTCGTAGTGCTTAGGCGAAGCCCTGCGGAGATCACTTCACCATCACCGTCATCACGCGGTTGTGCTGGCGGAACTCATCTAATACCTCGATGTCTTGCTGGATCAAGAAGTCGAGGGACGTCATCAAGCTGAACGTGTGCAGAACGTGGAGGTGACGTACGTTCGGTACTTGATCGGTTGAAGCGTGAAGAAGTTTGACTACATCAACCGCGTTGTGAAACGCTTCTGCTTTCGGTGTACGAGGGTACGTGGACACACTCTCCCCCTCTCGTTGATATGCATCTCCTAGATAGATCTTGCATGAGCGTAGGAAATTTTTTGAAATTGCATGCTACGTTTCCCAACATTATCATCATAGAACTGTCATAAGCATGACAAAAAAATTCGTTCGGCCCAAAATGTCACGGATGTGTCTTTTTTTGTAGTGCCACTTTGTGTTGGATGATGATTATGATGATGACATGATTTGATGAGACTATTTGTATGTATAAGCTATGATTACATTTGTGGTCTCGCAGCCATTTGTATGTGTAAGATGATGAAATTTGTATGTGCTAAAGATTATTGTATATAGCCTGTTCAAATACAAAACAAATATGCAGGAAAAAAATCAAAAACTAATAAAATTAGCAGTAGCGAGGGGAGTAAAGTTATCAACAGCGTATACTTACTAGTAGTGTGGCATAACACGAAGCGCTACAGCTATTAGCAGTAGTGCGCTGTTGTAGAGCTCGCTGCTGCTACGCATGTATAGCAGTAGCGCGGGCCGACACGCGCTACTGCTACAGGTTAGCTGTAGCGCCGTATCAGTAGTGCGGGTGCCCGCGCTATTGCTATACCTAATACCCGTGCTACTGCTAGGCTTTTCCCTAGTAGTGAAACGGAAGCGAAATAATTATGCAGATTCTGATGGTACCGATGGTGCAATAGAAGGTTGAAGTTGTAGGGGAACGTAGTAATTTCAAAAAAAATTCCTACACACACGCAAGATCATGGTGATGCATAGCAACGAGCGGGAAGAGTGTGTCCATGCACCCTCGTAGACCGAAAGTGGAAGCATTAGCACAACGTGGTTGATGTAGTCGTACGTCTTCACGATCCGACCGATCAAGTACCGAACGCACGGCACCTCCGAGTTCTGCACACGTTCAACTCGATGACGTCCCTCGAACTCCGATCCAGCCGAGCTTTGAGGGAGAGTTCTGTCAGCACGACGGCGTGGTGGCGATGATGATGTTCTACCGACGCAGGGCTTCGCCTAAGCACCGCTACGATATTATCAAGGTGGATTATGGTGGAGGGGAGCACCGCACACGGCTAAGAGATCCAAGAGATCAATTTTTGTGTCTCCAAGGGGTGCCTCCCTCCTCATATATAAAGGAGTGGAGGAGGGGGAGGGGGCCGGCCACCCTAGGGGCTCCCATGAGGAGTCCTACTCCCACCGGGAGTAGGACTCCCCCCTTCCATGTGGGAGTAGGAGAGGGGAGGGAAGGAGAGAGAGGGGGAAAGGAAAGGGGGGCGCCGCCCCCCTCCTTGTCCAATTCGGACTGGGGGGAGGGGGCGCGCGGCTGCCCTTGGCCACCCCTCCTCTTCTCCACTTGGGCCCAATAGGCCCATTAGTCTCCCCGGGGGGTTCCGGTAACCCCCCGGTACTCCGGTATATGCCCGAAACTCCCCGAAACCATTCCGGTGGCCGAACATAGTCGTCCAATATATCGATCTTTACATCTCGACCATTTCGAGACTCCTCGTCATGTCCATGATCACATCCGGGACTCCTAACTACCTTTAGTACATCAAAACACATAAACTCATAATATAACTATCATCGAACTTTAAGCGTGCGGACCCTACGGGTTCGAGAACTATGTAGACATGACCGAGACACATCTCCGGTCAATAACAAATAGCGGAACCTGGATGCTCATATTGGCTCCCACATATTCTACGAAGATCTTTATCGGTCAAACCGCATAACAACATACTTTGTTCCCTTTGTCATCAGTATGTTACTTGCCCGAGATTCGATCGCCGGTATCTCAATACCTAGTTCAATCTCATTACTGGCAAGTCTCTTTACTCGTTTCGTAATACATCATCCCACAACTAACTCATTAGTTATAATGCTTGCAAGGCTTATAGTGATGTGCACTACCGAGTGGGCCCAGAGATACCTCTCCGACAATCGGAGTGACAAATCCTAATCTCGAAATACGCCAACCCAACAAATACCTTCGGAGACACCGGTAGAGCACCTTTATAATCACCCAGTTATGTTGTGACATTTGGTAGCACACAAAGTGTTCCTCCGGTAAACGGGAGTTGCATAATCTCATAGTCATAGGAACATTTATAAGTCATGAAGAAAGCAATAGCAGAATACTAAATGATCAAGTGCTAAGCTAACGGAATGGGTCAAGTCAATCACATCATTCTCCTAATGAAGTGATCCCGTTAATCAAATGACAACTCATGTCTATGGCTAGGAAACATAACCATCTTTGATCAACGAGCTAGTCAAGTAGAGGCATACTAGTGACACTCTGTTTGTCTATGTATTCACACAAGTATTATGTTTCCGGTTAATACAATTCTAGCATGAATAATAAACATTTATCATGATGTAAGGAAATAAATAATAACTTTATTATTGCCTCTAGGGCATATTTCCTTCAGTCTCCCACTTGCGCTAGAGTCAATAATCTAGATTACACAGTAATGATTCTAACACGCATGGAGCCTTGG
Organism: Triticum dicoccoides; assembly: GCF_002162155.2. Taxonomy (NCBI): domain Eukaryota; kingdom Viridiplantae; phylum Streptophyta; class Magnoliopsida; order Poales; family Poaceae; genus Triticum; species Triticum dicoccoides. The sequence goes on along the minus strand of NC_041388.1, from coordinate 341,420,619 downwards.
TGCTGATCATGTTTTGCTCGTGGAAGAGGCTTAGTCAACGGGTCTACTATATTCAGATCCGTATGTATCTTGCAAATTTCTATGTCTCCCACCTAGACTTGATCCCGGATGGAGTTGAAGCGTCTCTTGATGTGCTTGGTTCTCTTGTGAAATCTGGATTCCTTTGCCAAGGCAATTGCACCAGTATTGTCACAAAGCGTCTCTTGATGTACTCCGCTTCACACGTAGATCCCGCCACAACGCTTTGTTTATAACTGCACCAACTAACAGCTCCACCGTTCAATGTAAACACGTATCCGGTTTGCGATTTAGAATCGTCCAGATCAGTGTCAAAGCTTGCATCGACGTAACCATTTACGACTAGCTCTTTGTCACCTCCATAAACGAGAAACATATCCTTAGTCCTTTTCAGGTATTTCAGGATGTTCTTGACCGTTGTCTAGTGATCCACTCCTGGATTACTTTGGTACCTCCCTGCTAAACTTATAGCAAGACACACATCAGGTCTGGTACACAGCATTGCATACATGATAGAGCCTATGGCTGAAGCATAGGGAACATCTTTCATCTTTTCTCTATCTTCTGTAGTGGTTGGCATTGAGTCTTACTCAACTTCACACCTTGTAACACAGGCAAGAACCCTTTCTTTGCTTGATCCATTTTGAACTTCTTCAAAACTTTGTCAAGGTATGTGCTTTGTGAAAGTCCAATTAAGCGTCTTGATCTATCTCTATAGATCTTGATGCGCAATATGTAAGCAGCTTCACTAAGGTCTTTCATTGAAAAACTCTTATTCAAGTATCCTTTTATGCTTTCCAGAAATTCTATATCATTTCCAATCAGCAATATGTCATCCACATATAATATCAGAAATGCTACAGAGCTGCCACTCACTTTCTTGTAAATACATGCTTCTCCAAAAGTCTGTACAAAACCATATGCTTTGATCACACTATCAAAATGTTTATTCCAACTCCGAGAGGCTTGCACCAGTCCATAAATGGATCGCTGGAGCTTGCACACTTTGTTAGCTCCCTTTGGATCGACAAAACCTTCCGGTTGCATCATATACAACTCTTCTTCCAGAAATCCCACATGATACAGAGCTCCCACTCACTTTCTTGTAAATACAGGCTTCTCCAAAAGTCTGTATAAGACCACATGCTTTGTTCACACTATCAAAGCGTATATTCCAACTCCGAGAGGCTTGCACCAGTCCATAAATGGATCGCTGGAGCTTGCACACTTTGTTAGCACCTTTAGGATCGACAAAACATAAATGGATCATATACAACTCTTCTTTAGGAAATCCATTAAGGAATGCAGTTTTGACATCCATTTGCCAAATTTCATAATCATAAAATGCGAAATTGCTAACATGATTCAGACAGACTTAAGCATCGCTACGGGTGAGAAAGTCTCATCGTAGTCAATCCCTTGAACTTGTCGAAAACCTTTTGCAACAAGTCGAGCTTTATAGATAGTAACATTACCGTCAGCATCAGTCTTCTTCTTGTAGATCCATTTATTCTCAATGGCTTGCCGATCATCGGGCAAGTCAACCAAAGTCCACACTTTGTTCTCATACATGGATCCCATCTCAGATTTCATGGCCTCAAGACATTTTGAGGAATCTGGGCTCACCATCGCTTCTTCATAGTTCGTAGGTTCGTCATGGTCTAGTAACATAACCTCCAGAACATGATTACTGTACCACTCTGGTGCGGATCTTACTCTGGTTGACCTACGAGGTTCAGTAGTAACTTGATCTGAAGTTTCATGATCAATATCATCAACTTCCTCACTAATTGCTGTAGGTGTCACACGAACCGGTTTCTGTGATGAACTACTTTCCAATAAGGGAGCAGGTACAGTTACCTCATCAAGTTCTACTTTCCTCCCACTCACTTCTTTCGAGAGAAACTCCTTCTCTAGAAAGGATCCAAATTTAGCAACAAAAGTCTTGCCTTCAGATCTATGATAGAAGGTGTACCCAATAGTTTCCTTTGGGTATCCTATGAAGACACATTTCTCCGATTTGGGTTCGAGCTTATCAGGTTGAAGCTTTTTCACATAAGCATCGCAGCCCCAAACTTTAAGAAACGACAACTTTGGTTTCTTGCCAAACCACAGTTCTTAAGGCGTCGTCTCAATGGATTTAGATGGTGCCCTATTTAACGTGAATGCAGCCGTCTCTAAAGCATAACCCCCAAATGATAGCGGCAAATCAGTAAGAGACATCATAGATTGCACCATATCTAGTAAAGTACGATTACGACGTTCAGACACACCATTACGCTGTGATGTTCCGGGTGGCGTGAGTTGTGAAACTATTCCGCATTGTTTCAAATGAAGACCAAACTCGTAACTCAAATATTCTCCTCCATGATCAGATCGTAGAAACTTTATTTTCTTGTTACGATGATTTTCAACTTCACTCTGAAATTCTTTGAACTTTTCAAATGTTTCAGACTTATGTTTCATTAAGTAGACATACCCATATCTGCTTAAATCATCTGTGAAGGTGAGAAAATAACGATACCCGCCGCGAGCCTCAACATTCATCAGACCACATACATCTGTATGTATGATTTCCAACAAATCTGTTGCTCGCTCCATAGTTCTAGAGAATGGTGTTTTAGTCATCTTGCCCATGAAGCACGGTTCGCAAGTACCAAGTGATTCATAATCAAGTGGTTCCAAAAGTCCATCAGTATGGAGTTACTTCATGCGCTTTACACCAATATGACCTAAACGACAGTGCCACAAATAAGTTGCACTATCATTATCAACTCCGCATCTTTTGGCTTCAATATTATGAATATGTGTATCACTACTATCGAGATTCAACAAAAATAGACCACTCTTCAAGGGTGCATGACCATAAAAGATATTACTCATATAAATAGAACAACCATTATTCTCTGATTTAAATGAATAACCGTCTCGCATCAAACAAGATCTAGATATAATGTTCATGCTCAACGCTGGCACCAAATAACAATTATTTAGGTCTAAAACTAATCCCGAAGGTAGATGTCGAGGTAGCGTGCCGACCGCGATCACACCGATTTTGGAACCATTTCCCACGCGCATCATCACCTCGTCCTTAGCCAATATTCGCTTAATCCGTAGTCCCTGTTTTGAGTTGCAAATATTAGCAACAGAACCAGTATCAAATACCCAGGTGCTACTGCGAGCATTAGTAAGGTACACATCAATAACATGTATATCACATATACCTTTGTTCACCTTGCCATCCTTCTTATCCGCCAAATAATTGGGGCAGTTCCGCTTCCAGTGGCCAGTCTGTTTGTAGTAGAAGCACTCAGTCTCAGGTTTAGGTCTAGACTTGGGTTTCTTCTCCTGAGCAGCAACTTGTTTGATGTTCTTCTTGAAGTTCCCCTTCTTTTCCCCTTTGCCCTTTTTCTTGAAATTGGTGGTCTTGTTGACCATCAACACTTGATGCTCCTTCTTGATTTCTACCTCCGCAGCCTTTAGCATTGCGAAGAGCTCGGGAATCGTCTTATCCATCCCTTGCATGTTATAGTTCATCACGAAGCTCTTGTAGCTTGGTGGCAGTGATAGAAGAATTCTGTCAATGACGCTATCATTCGGAAGATTAACTCCCAGTTGAATGAAGTGATTGTTATACCCAGACATTCTGAGTATATGCTCACTGACAGAACTATTCTCCTCCATCTTGCAACTGTAGAACTTATTGGAGACTTGATATCTCTCAATCCGGGCATTTGCTTGAAATATTAACTTCAACTCCTGGAACATCTCATATGCTCCATGACGTTCAAAACGTCGTTGAAGTCCTGGTTCTAAGCCGTAAAGCATGGCACACTGAACTATCGAGTAGTCATCAGCTTTACTCTGCCAGACGTTCATAACATCTGGTGTTGCTCCTGCAGCAGGTCTGGCACCTAGTGGTGCTTCTAGGACATAATTCTTCTGTGCAGCAATGAGGATAATCCTCAAGTTACGGACCCAGTCCGTGTAATTGCTACCATCATCTTTCAACTTTGCTTTCTCAAGGAACGCATTAAAATTCAAGGAACAACAGCACGGGCCATCTATCTACAATCAACATAGACAAGCAAAAAACTATCAGGTACTAAGTTCATGATAAATTTAAGTTCAATTAATAATATTACTAAAGAACTACCACTTAGATAGATATCCCTCTAATCATCTAAGTGATCACGTGATCCAAATCAACTAAACCATGTCCGATCATCACGTGAGATGGAGTGGTTTCAATGGTGAACATCACTATGTTGATCATATCTACCATATGATTCACGCTCGACCTTTCGGTCTCAGTGTTCTGAGGCCATATCTGCATATGCTAGGCTCATCATGTTTAACCTGAGTATTCCACATGTGCAACTATTTTGCACCCGTTATATTTGAATGTAGAGCCTATCACACCCGATCATCACATGGTGTCTCAGCATGAAGAACTTTCGCAATGGTGCATACTCAGGGAGAACACTTATACCTTGAAATTTAGTGAGAGATCATCTTATAATGCTACCGTCAATCAAAGCAAGATAAGATGCATAAAAGATAAACATCACATGCAATCAATATAAGTGATATGATATGGCCATCATCACCTTATGCTTGTGATCTCCATCTCTGAAGCACCATCATGATCACCATCGTCACCGGCGCGACACCTTGATCTCCATCGTAGCATCATTGTCGTCTCGCCAACTTATGCTTCTACGTCTATCACTACCGCTTAGTGATAAAGTAAAGCATTATAGGGCGATTGCATTGCATACAATAAAGCGACAACCATATGGCTCCTACCAGTTGCCGATAACTCAGTTACAAAACATGATCATCTCATACAATAAAATTTAGCATCATGCCTTGACCATATCACATCACAACATGCCTTGCAAAAACAAGTTAGACGTCCTCTAATTTGTTATTGCAAGTTTTACGTGGCTGCTACGGGCTGAGCAAGAACCGTTCTTACTTACGCATCAAAACCACAATGATAGTTCGTCAAGTTAGTGTTGTTTTAACCTTCTCAAGGACCGGGCGTAGCCACACTCGGTTCAACTAAAGTTGGAGAAACTGACACCCGCCAGCCACCTGTGTGCAAAGCACGTCGGTAGAACCAGTCTCGTGTAAGCGTACACATAATGTCGGTCTGGGCCGCTTCATCCAACAATACCGCCGAACCAAAGTATGACATGATGGTAAGCAGTATGACTTGTATCGCCCACAACTCACTTGCGTTCTACTCGTGCATATAACATCTACGCATAAAACCAGGCTCGGATGCCACTGTAGGGGAACGTAGTAATTTCAAAAATATTCCTACGCACACGCAAGATCATGGTGATGCATAGCAACGAGCGGGGAGAGTGTGTCCATGTACCCTCATAGACCGAAAGAGGAAGCGTTAGCACCACGCGGTTGATGTAGTCGTATGTCTTCACGATCCGACCGATCAAGTACCGAATGCACGACACCTCCGAGTTCTGCACACATTCAACTCGATGACGTCCCTCGAACTCCGATCTAGCCGAGATTTGAGGGAGAGTTCCATCAGCACGATGGCATGGTGACGATGATGATGTTATACCGACGCAGGGCTTCGCCTAAGCACCACTACGATATTATCGAGGTGGATTATGGTGGAGGGGGGCACCGCACACGGCTAAGAGATCCAAGAGATCAATTGTTGTGTCTCCAAGGGGTGCCTCCCTCCCCGTATATAAAGGAGTGGAGGAGGGGGAGGGGGCCGGCCACCCTAGGCACGCCCCATGAGGAATCCTACTCCCACCAGGAGTAGGACTCCCCCCTTCCATGTGGGAGTAGGAGAGGAGAGGGAAGGAGAGAGGGGGGGGAAAGAAAAGGGGGGCGCCCCCTCCTTGTCCAATTAGGTCTAGGGAGGGAGGGGGTGCGCGGCTGCCCTTGGGCGCCCCTCCTCTTATCCACTTGGGCCCAATAGGCCCGTTAGTCTCCCCGAGGGGTTCCGGTAACCCGCCGGTACTCCGGTATATGCCCAAAACTCCCCGAAACCATTCCGGTGTCTGAACATAGTCATCCAATATATCGATCTTTACGTCTCGACCATTTTGAGACTCCTCGTCATGTCCGTGATCACATCCGGGACTCCGAACTGCCTTCAGTACATCAAAACACATAAACTCATAATATAACTGTCATTGAACTTTAAGCGTGCAGACCCTACGGGTTCGAGAACTATGTAGACATGACCGAGACACGTCTCCAGTCAATAACCAATAGCGGAACCTGGATGCTCATATTGGCTCCCACATATTCTACAAAGATCTTTATCGGTCAAACCTCATAACAACATACTTTGTTCCCTTTGTCATTGGTATGTTACTTGCCCGAGATTCGATCGTAGGTATCTCAATACCTAGTTCAATATCGTTACCCGCAAGTCTCTTTACTCGTTCCGTAATACATCATCCCCCAACTAACTCATTAGTTACAATGCTTGCAAGGCTTATAGTGATGTGCACTATCGAGTGGGCCCAGAGATACCTCTCCGACAATCGGAGTGACAAATCCTAATCTCGAAATACGCCAACCCAACAAATACCTTCGGAGACACCTGTAGAGCACCTTTATAATCACCCAGTTACGTTGTGACATTTGGTAGCACACAATGTGTTCCTCCGGTAAACAGGAGTTGCATAATCTCATAGTCATAGGAACATGTATAAGTCATGAAGAAAGCAATAGGAGAATACTAAACGATCAAGTGCTAAGCTAACCGAATGGGTCAAGTCAATCACATCATTCTCCTAATGATGTGATCCCGTTAATCAAATGACAACTCATGTCTATGGCTAGGAAACATAACCATCTTTGATCAACGAGCTAGTCAAGTAGAGGCATACTAGTGACACTATGTTTGTCTATGTATTCACACAAGTATTATGTTTCCGGTTAATACAATTCTAGCATAAATAATAAACATTTAAGGAAATAAATAATAACTTTATTATTGCCTCTAGGGCATATTTCCTTCAGAAGTCCACCGAAAAATTGTACAAACACGGTATCCCCTACTACACTAGCTGCAAAACAATCCAAACAAAAACGAATAGCTGCCACCAAACAAGCAACGACAGCCCTAGTTGCTGCAGCACCTACTTCCATAGTACCAACATCTGCACGAGTTACTCATTCTGTAACTCTGCTAGGAGCAAGTTCCCAAGCTCCCATGCCACCTGACACTACTTCCGAAGCAATCTTGACACAAGACGGGTTGGCAAGATCAGATGAACCTTGTGAGCTTCAACAACAAGAAGGTAGTTACTCGAGTCAAGTTACAGTTGCATGCTTCTTTATATGTAGTCTCACAGTTTGATATACACTAACACTTTCCATGTTCGTTGTTGAACTAGCGCCTAGGTGCAAGAGGAAACAGACATCAGGGATAATGCTCGACATGTTAACTAAATCTAGAGGAGGAAGAATGGAGATCCGTTTTGAGGAAGGTTTAAAAAGGCCACGTGATACTATAGAGTCAACCAAGTTAGTATCAGAGGCAGCCGTTGCCGTTAGGTGTCATGCATGTATCCTCCCAACATGGATTCAGTACAGGAATAAAAAAGATGAAACCCAGTTTAACACCTTCCTCAACCATTTATCTATAAGTATGGTTATGTATGGAAATTAGTAATATCGTCTTGCTCTGTCCCATACTTTATAGGTTGCTGGTAATGATACTTCCATAATTTTCAACTGATGAGGTTCAAGTTGGATAGCCAAGATGATGCAACCAGACAAGCATGCACCCATGTTTTTAAGTCTGCTTTGCGACAGTATTGGTATAACTTGAGGAAAAGTCACTTTGAAGGCAAGGCTAATAGTGAACTTGCCCAAACATCTCCAGTGGAAAATATATTGGATGAAGACTGGAGAGGCCTTGTTAAACACTGGTCTGATCCAAAGTATCAAGTACGTTATATATATGTGATCAGATCACATGTAGAACTCCTATTAACGCATGTGCCTCACAAATCTATCTTCTTGTAGGTGAACTGTTTAAAGAACAAGGCCAACCATACGAAAGTAAAATTCCAACAGACGACAGGATCTCGTAGCTATATTGCACACTGCGAGGCTCTTGTAACTAGCTGTTGTTTCACTCTTTTCGCTGTGCCATATTATCAGATCTATATTGAGTTGTTCCAAATGCAGAGGAAAGCCCTCAAGGACCAAAATGTGGAAATCTTCAAGGACTATCACACCAGCAAGATGAAGGGCATGACTACACCAGTCAAAGCCGTTGTTGTAAGTCCTTCATCCTCATGCCTTTTAACTACTACTTACTCTGACTTGTGCATTGAACTGCATGGTTTGCAACCAATGTCTATTACTCTTTTCAATTTTATACAAAATTCTCTTAGCGTATCATTGCACCTTATAAGGTTTAAAAGAGAGGAGTGATGTTCCTTTGATCTTGATCTGTAATCTAGTTCCGTGTTGGACTTGTCTACACAATGTTACAATTGCTTGTTTGTCTGTGCTTAGTTGTTTTGTGATATGAATGATGTCATACTATGCTTACCATATTACAAACTTTGTCTCTTTATCCTTAGCTATCAATACAATGTGAAGAAATAGACAATACATTAGCCATGGTACATGGTCATATGTTTGGAACCTGGTTTTATTATGTACTCCCTCCGTAAACTAATATAAGAGTGTTTAGATTACTACTTTAGTGATCTAAATGCTTATATATTAGTTTACAGAGGGAGTACTTTGCAGTAAAATACAACTAATTTTTTACATGGGTTCACCAGAATAAGTTTTGTATATATACCAAAGCTATTATGTTTGGTTTTGTGTTGGGGAACGTAGCATGCAATTCCAAAAATTTCCCTACGATCACGCAAGATCTATCTAGGAGATGCATAGCAACGAGAAGGGGAGAGTGTGTCCACGTACCCTCCTAGACCGAAAGCGGAAGCGTTAGGTTAACATGGTCGATGTAGTTGAACGTCTTCACGATCCAACCGATCTAGTACCAAAGGTACGACACCTCCGAGTTCAGCACACGTTCAACTCGATGATGTCCCTCAAACTCTTGATCCAGCAGAGGGTCGAGGGAGAGTTCCGTCAGCACGACGACGTGATGACGATGAAGGTGATGTGATCCGCGCAGGGCTTCGCCTAAGCACTACGACGCCATGACCGGAGGAGTAAACTGTGGAGGGGGGCACCGCACACGGCTAAGAGAACATTTGATGTGCCTTTGGGGGTGCCCCCCGCCCCCGTATATAAAGGAGAGGGGGAGGAGGTGGCCGGCCAGGAGGAGGAGTGCCACGGGGGGGGGGTCCGACTAGGACTCCTCTCCTAGTAGGATTTGCCCCCTTCCTTCCAACGGAGAGGGGGAAAGGGGAAAGAGGGGAGAGTGAGAAGTAAAGGGGGGCCGCGCCCCCACCCCTTGTCCAATTCGGACTGGGCAGGGGGAGGCGCGCGCCACCTCTTGTGGCCTGCCTCCCTCTCTCCACTATGGCCCATGAGGCCCATTAACTTTCCCAGGGGGTTCCGGTAACCTCCCGGTGCTCTGAAAAATCCCCGAATCTCTTCGGAACCATTCCAGTGTCCGTATATAACCTTCCAATATATCAATCTTTACCTCTCAACTATTTCGAGACTCCTTGTCATGTCCGCGATCTCATCCGGGACTCCGAACAAACTTCGTTTACCAAAACACACAACTCATAATACAAATCGTCATCGAACGATAAGCATGCGGACCCTACGGGTTCGAGAACTATGTAGACATCATCGAGACACATCTCTGGTCAATAACCAATAGTGGACCTGGATGCTCATATTGGCTCCTACATATTCTATGAAGATCTTTATCGGTCAAACCGCATAATAACATACGTCATTCCCTTTGTCATCGGTATGTTACTTGCCCGAGATTCGATCATCGGTATCATCATACCTAGTTAAATCTCGTTGCCGGCAAGTCTCTTTACTCGTTTCGTAATGCATCATCCCGCAGCTAACTCATTAGTCACATTGCTTGCAAGGCTTATAGTGATGTGCATTACCGAGAGGGCCCAGAGATACCTCTCCGTTACACAGAGTGACAAATCCTAATCTTGATCTATACCAACCCAACAAACACCTTCAGAGACACCTGTAGAGCATCTTTATAATCACCCAGTTACGTTGTGACATTTGATAGCACATAAGGTGTTCCTCCGGTATTCGGGAGTTGCATAATCTCATAGTCAGAGGAATATGTACAAGTCATGAAGAAAGCAATAGCAATAAACTAAACGATCATAATGCTAAGCTAACAGATGGGTCTTGTCCATCACATCATTCTCTAATGATGTAATCCCATTCATCAAATGACAACACATGTCTATGGTCAGGAAACTTAACCATCTTTGATTAACGAGCTAGTCAAGTAGATGCATACTAGGGACACTCTGTTTGTCTATGTATTCACACATGTACTAAGTTTCCAGTTAATAAAATTTAGCATGAATAATAAACATTTATCATGATATAAGGAAATATAAATAACAACTTTATTATTGCCTCTAAGGCATATTTCCTTCAGTCTCCCACTTGCACTAGAGTCAATAATCTAGATTACATAGTAATGATTCTAAAACCCATGGTGTCGTGGTTTTGTCACGGTAGTTGTCCTAGAGAAAGGACTTAGTCGTGGAGCCATCGCGACGGGTTAGCTTGAAGGGGTTAAAGCGGACACAGGGATGCAAGAGAGTTTATACTAGTTCGGCCCCTTCGATGAAGGTAAAAGCCTACATCTAGTTGTGATGGAATTGATGGGGTTTCGATGACTAGGGAGCAAACAAGCTTCGCCTATGTCTCGAGTTGTTGTCTGTCCTTGAACCGCCGCCGGGTCGTCCCCTTATATACACGGGTGACGCCCATCGATTCACAGAGTCCCAACACCGGTCCATATTCGTATCCGGGTTGGTCTCTCCTTATTCCTAACTTATACAATACAAGTTTATATACAAATGCTGGTTTACAGCTACAAGTCTAAAACCAACCACGGGCCTTAGGCCCTTGTCTGTCTTCTTGGGCTTTAGCACTCTTGAACTACTGATGAAGTTGACCCGGCCCAGATAGGCCGGTTTACGCCCAACGGTAATATCCCCAACATTAGGCCCCAGATTGATTTGAACGGGTTCATGTCAATCCTTTAGCAAAAACTTCATCTTCAACATCTTCTCATAAATTGGTAAACCGCCATGATGTCATCTTCTCTGATTGCTGTAAACCGGAGTGACGTCACCTGTCATAACGAAGCTTATCCATTATGCTTCCTTGTTTAATAGATCTGCGGAAATCGAGGCGACAGCTCCGTTTCGTGGCCCCTTGATTGTCGCGCCTGACACATGTCCTTTTGCCTTATAAATAGGACCGAAGGGTCATTTCTTTTCTCCCCTTCGTGCCTTTCTTCTTCATCTTCCTCGCATCGCCATCCTCGGAGCTCCACCGCCGCTGTCAACTTCTGCACCAACCTTGGCTGCTGCATCAACCTGAAAGCACCAGAGCACCGCGGCAACCTTCCGCGTCTTCCTCAACTCTGGTAAGCCTTCTGCTCTTCTCAACACAGATCTGTTCTAGGGTTTCGTGTTCTTGCAGTGTTCATCACCTGTTCGTGTTCATATACTAGCTCCTGGATGCATCTGTGAACCCCTGCTCTGTGTAGCGGTAGCTTTTAGTATCCGCCTTTAGTTTCATGCCCAAGACCATAGATCTCACATATATTTCTGCCCATTGATTCAATACTGTTCTGCTTTGAGCTTTTGAATATTTTCTTATTTTCTGAACTTGCTTCAGATCCAACGCTGTAGAGAAATCTTGTGAAATCTGTTTTTGCATACTTATCCATCCGCAATCTCAGCTGTTTCAATGCTTAAATCAGGCGGTTTAACTTTGTAGAAAAATTGCCAAACCCGTATATAGCATTAGTCCCCTTGTTGAACCGCCAGTTGTTGTTGCTTCATAAAACTCCGGTTTAGATAGATCTGTCTCCGGTTTAACATTGCACATACCAATGTACCTTAATCAATGCATTTTTGAACCGGGATCATCTACCTTGTAGATTTCATCATGGCCAAGCAAGTATATGAGTGCAACTGGGTTCCTTCTCGCGTCACAGAGGCTCAACTGGACGATTTAGTCCTGATCGGCGCTTTAGGCAGCAAAGATACCATCCATTGGAGGGCTCCTGGCAAAGAATGCCCTCCCACACCTCAAGAAGGAGAGGTCGTCGTTTTCGTAGATCACTTAGCCCGGGGCTTTAAGCCGCCCGGTTCTAAATTTTACCGGGACGTTTTAGCCGATTTTCAACTCCATCCACAAGATACTGGCCCCAACTCTGTTACAAACATGTGTCACTTCCAAGTGCTCTGTGAGGCGTTCTTTCAAGAGGAGCCCATGGTGGAATTGTTCAGAGACTGTTTCCATCTAAACCGCCATACTGAGTTTACTGACGGCTCCAATACGAAGTTGGGTGGCGTGGCGATTCAAAAAAGGAAAGAGGTCACATACCCTCACGCCAAACTGCACAGCCACCCCAAAGAGAGGAATCAAATATGGTTCTATTGCAAAGACACCTCCCCTGCTGGTGAAAATCCCTTGCCTGGCTTTCGTCCGGAGCGACTCAGCAATACACACCCCTTTCCGCAAAGGTTGACTGCCCAAGAGAGAAGCAAATATGCTCCTCAACTGTCGAAGCTCAGAGCCTTTATGGCCAACGGTTTAATAGGGGTTGATCTCGCCCGCTGTTGGATATCATGGAGCATACTGCCCCTTAGTCAGCGCTCCGGTTTGATGTGCGAGTATACTGGCAATGTTGATGATCCACTGCGAAATTCCAACATCCAGCTCACCGATGAAGAAATCACAGAGGCTGTGAATAAGATGCTGAATGAACCGGAACACATCTGTGCTAAAACCGGCCTGCTTCCCTTTTGTGCCACCAACAAACCGCCAGCTGTAAGAGTTTGATTTTTCTTTTTGCTGAATCTGCTGTTGATATATCTTGTCATTGTTTTAATATCAGTGTCTGTGTAACCAGGGCAATGATCCGTTTTGGAGCAAGAAACTGCCACAGGAGAAACCAGAAAAACCAGACAAACCGGAAAGGGCAACCTAGCAAAAGACTAAAGCTGTGAAGAAGACTGCCCACAAGAAAAGAACCACTGCATCCTCTAATCCGGCCCCTGATGATGATGTGGATAATCCAGACCTTGAGGTAGGGCTTGACTCACTTGGCTTATTTTTCATGCGTCTTATTGATGATGATATTTGTCAGGATGATGCCGAAGCCAGCCATGCTGATGCTGTAGAGGTAATTATTCTCTCTTCCGATTCAGAACCTTTGCCTTCACTAAAAATCCGTCAGGCAAACCAGAAAGTTAAATTTTCTCATCCTCTTGCTTATTTGGATCCCAAATTTCTTATGAAGACCCAACAACACGAAGCTCATCGCACAACCCGGCACAGCGGCCAGGTAGTTACCTCTGTCGGTTTACCGAACAGTCCGGTTCGGAAACGCCGTTCAGAGGTCTCTAATTTGCTTGTCAGTGCTTGTCCTAAAGCGGGCTGCTTTCGTCAACCTCTTAATCCATATGACTCCGATTACCAGGTTACTTCCCACTCATCCTCTGGCGAGTCATCGGCTACTCAGCTGCCACTGCTCAAAACGGTGCTTGGGTAAGCTATACTTATCATAATATTTGCAGCACATCGCCTTGGAACATATGCTGTATTTGATTTTGTTATTCCTTTCAGGGCCAAGCCTAGGCCAAGCAAGAAGGCTCGCCTGGACAAAGCGGCCGAAGAGGATGCCGTCCTTGAACCGGGCAAAACACTAGATCTTGAAGCGGCTATTCCTGAGGATATACCCAATGATCCACCACAGCAAGACGGCGATCTTATTGCTGAAGAGAGACCTATTGATACCTCAAATCCTGTCAATCAGCCCACAAGCTCCATCCGGATTGAGAAATCCACCAGTCCAACAAAGCCTACTGACAAGCCAACAGCCCCAGTGCAAACCAGCGATACCAAGGATGATGAGGTTGTCATTACTGGCACTGGCCATACAGAGCCAAGCAATCCTGTCGCTTTGTCCAAACATTCTGCCAAGGAAGAATTTGCTACCTTTGGCAAAGGCAAGTGGAATGCTGATCTGGCGACTTACGCTGCTCTAAACGCCCAAGATATCCATTCCGGCTACCTGAACCGGCTGTATACCAGTCGTGACTATGAAGCCGGTCTGGTTAACATGATGAAAGATAAATATGAGGTAACTTCCATATGCTCTTTCCTGCTTGTATGCTTCAATTCTTGCTGACTCTCCTAGCCCCCAAGGGCCGGTTTGTAATCTTCTTTCAAACCGGGACTTACTAATATAAATCTTAATGCTTTGAAATTCGCTGATGTAGCCCCCAAGGGCCGGTTCAACTTAGCGTAGTTAAACCGGGACTTTAAGTAATTGAGATTGCCACATCAGAATATATACGAGCAAATAGCCATTAGCCCCCAAGTGCCAAGTTGAATACTTGTATTGATCTTGGGACTTTGTAAGCAATTGAAAGATGAAGATCGAATATGCATTAGCCCCCAAGTGCCAAGTGCATAACTTGTTATGTGGTTGGTACTTCAATCCTTGTACCGTTTTGCTGAATCATATAACTGTCTGCATGCAGGCTGAGCTGAAGACGAAAGAAAGCCAAGTCGCCGATCTCTAAGATAATCTGAAATCCCAACAAGCTGAAACCTCCAAAGCAAAAGAGGAATTAACCAGCGCTTTAAGCGCCATGGAACAGCTTAAGGAGAACTTCAAGAAGAAACGGGCGGATTGGGCCACTGAAAAATCCGCTTTAATCAAACGAGCAGAAGATGCCGAGGCTGCACTAAAACCGGTGGCGGATGAACTGACTAGCATAAAGTGGCACGTGCATGCCATGACCACTGCTATCTTTGGTAAGCCGGTTTGACTTCTGAACTGGTTTTGCCGTCTTACAGAGCTGCCGGTTTGTTAACCCTTTATGATATTTCAAGGACACGCATTGGTCACTTGGGGTCAGATGTGTGGAAGAAATTGAAAGCCGCCTATACGTTGGTCGAACAACTGTACATTGGTGCACAACGGATCATCTGTACTGCATCCCACAACAAGCCGGCGCCCACCTTGATTCAGGACACTCTAGTGAAACTGTCGGTGCTTCCTGCCCGGGTTGAAGAGCTGAAGAAATCTGCTGCTCGAACCGGTGTGATCAATGCCTTAATCCGGGCAAAAGCTTGGGTGTCGGATTTTGATCCTATTAAAGAGGCTCAGGGCTATCCCAGCTTGAAGGAAGACGGGTCAGAGTTTGGTGAAGCGGATCTGTGAGCAATAAACCGGGAGGTGCATCCGCTAGCTTGTCAATTGGCTGAAGAAGCAGACTTGTCTCATTATCAAGCCCAATATGACAATCGAAACAAGCGAATAGTTGCACCAATTCATGAAGCGGAAAATCTTATCCCTCCAATCCGTAAGCATACTTACGCTCCTGATATTGACCCGTCGTTGCTGATCCATGATGAAGCTGTTTTTCAAGCATTAATGGGAATCGACTGGACAACTGTTGATTTCCAGCCGCTGGGTAGAGAAACTGAAGCTGAAGCGGCGCAGGATGACCCACAACCATCAGGCCAGGCTAGTGACCAAGCTTGAACCGGAAGCCGGTTTAAAACTGCTTCTCCTTTGCAAAAAATAATGATCTTATTGTGGGCACCGGGTTGCCTTGTAATAGGCTAGCTGATACTTTTGATGTTGATATGCCTTCGTGCATAATCGCTGCCACTTGCTCTTCCTTTGGGTGATGAACTTTCCAAAGTACTTTCTGCAACAAAAAATCTTCAAGTGCCACCGTGATTGTACCGTCAGGCGAAATATGATGTCTGCATACATTAAATCAAAACATCCGAATATTTTTAAGTATATGACCAACTTTTTGAGATACATAATACCTGCCACCGTTGAGCATGAAGTTGGCTTGGCCAATCTTGAAGCGGAGTTTTATAAACCCACACCGTTGGAGGAGATAGCAGCTCCCATATATATATGATGCCGGTTTACCATGTAAACCGTGCCGGGTTATAATAAACACCGTGTTACTCCATAAGAGGATGTTAACAAAAAAGATCAAACCGGGCAAATAGTCTCCGGATTGAAATGAACCGTGTTCCGTCAATTGACAGTGTGAACCGGTTGAAAACTTTGTCGGTTTAAAAAAAGCAATAAAAAGAAAGAAATACTTTTCAAAGAAAAGTGTGAAGCAAAGGCAATGAAAAAACCGTTTGCAAAAAAAGGTTTATTTGAGCTGATCAGATGGCGTTACCATGGCCGAACACGACCAAGCTCCCGATAGGTGTAACTATGGTTCTAGTCAGCCAGGTCCCCAAATGAAACCGTGGCATTTATGCCGATCAAGTGGCATGGCAATGGTTCGGGTTCGACCAAGCCCCCAAGTGATTTTGTGGCCTTAGGCCGATCAAGAGGCATGACTGGTTCAGACGTGACCAAGTCCCCAAGTGATCTGGTGGCTCTCGCCTATCAAGAGGTATTGTATTGGTTCGGACACGACCAAACCCCCAAGTGATATAACATGATGCTTTTAAAAAGCTAACTCAAGGGGTAAACCGGAGGCCGCTTTAGAACAACTCCGTGTAACCACACATGATGTAAAAGAACAGATACCCCACTTTAGCTGAGGTTCCGGTTTATTATATTTAATCATAATATATACATCGTCGTAATATGTACATAAGTAGAGCCAATGGATCAGGTATAGTAAGGCCGAAGATGAGCTATGTTCCACGGCCTGTTGATCTCCTCCTCTGATGACGTGAGTCCTTATGCTCTCGAATATCGATCAGATAGTATGACCCATTGTGCAGATTCTTGCTGACCACGAAAGGCCTCTCCCAAGGTGGGGATAGCTTATGCATATCAGTCTGATCTTGGATGAGCTGAAGCACCAAATCTCCTTCCTGAAAGGTTCTGGTTCTGACTCGGCGACTGTATAACGACGAAGATCCGGTTGGTAAATCGCCGAGTGGGCAGCTGCTATGTCACATTCTTCATCCAACAGGTCCAAAGCGTCTTGCCGTGCTGTCTCATTGTCCGCTTCAACATAAGCCGCCACACGGGGTGAATCATGACGGATATCACTGGGGAGAACCGCCTCCGCTCCATAAACCATGAAGAACGGTGTGTATCCTGTTGATCTGTTGGGTGTAGTATTGATGCTCCATAACACAGATGGTAACTCTTCTACCCAATAACCCGGTGTTCTCTGCAAAGGAACCATAAGCCGGGGCTTGATGCCTCTCAAGATATCTTGATTAGCCCTTTCTGCTTGACCATTGGACTGTGGATGTGCCACCGATGAAACGTCGAGCCGGATGTGCTCCCGTTCGCAGAACTCCTTCATGGCACCATTGGACAAATTGGTACCATTATCTGTGATGATACTGTGTGGAAAGACAAACCGGAAAATCACCTTTTGATGAACTGAACCGCCATGGCCGCATCACACTTGCTAACAGGTTCTGCCTCCACCCACTTTGTAAACTTGTCAACCGCCACCAGGAGGTGGGTTTTCTTATCTTTGGATCTTTTGAAAGGCCCAACCATATCCAGCCCCCAAGTCGCAAACGGCCAAGTAATTGGAATCATTCTCAATTCTTGAGCCGGTACATGAGCACGTCTTGAAAACTTTTGGCAACCATCACATCATCTGACCAGATCCTCCTCATCAGCATGAGCAGTTAACCAATAGAAGCCATGGCGAAACGCTTTAGCCACCAGAGATTTTGAACCGGCATGGTGACCACAATCTCCTTCGTGGATCTCACGCAAAATTTCACGGCCTTCTTCAGGAGACACACAGTGTTGAAACGCCCCTGACACACTGCAATGATGCAACTCGCCGTTGATAATAGTCATGGACTTGGATCGCTGGATTATCTGTCGGGCCAGAGTCTCATCCTCTGGTAACTCGCCCCGGTTCTTGTACGCCAGGTAAGGAAGCATCCAATCCGGAACAACATGAAGAGCTGCCACCAATTGAGCCTCCGGATCAGGAATAGCCAAATGCGCTTCACCAGGGATCTTGACCGACAGGTTGTGCAGCACATCCAGAAAAACATTGGGCGGGACCAGTTTGCGCTGAGAGCCCAGCCGGCTTAAAGCGTCCGCCGCTTCATTTTTCCGCCGGTCCACGTGGTCCACCTGATAGCCTTTAAAATGACCTGCAACAATATCCACCTCACGACGATATGCTGCCATGAGTGGGTCCTTGGAGTCCCAAGTGCCAGACACTTGCTGAGCCACGAGGTCCGAGTCACCAAAACACTTAACTCGACTTAGATTCATCTCCTTAGCCATCCGGAGACCATGGAGCAAGGCTTCATACTCAGCTGCATTGTTAGTACAAGGGAACATTAAGCGGAGAACGTAACAAAACTTATCACCTCATGGGGAAGTTAATACGACTCCAGCCCCCGAGCCTTCCAATTGCCTGGATCCGTCAAAATGGAGTCCAATATGTGTGATCCGGCTTTTCTTCAGGTGCTTGCATTTCCGTCCAATCATTGATGAAATCAACAACTGCTTGAGACTTAACCGCCATCCGAGGCACATACTTCAAACCGTACGGCCCAAGCTCTATAGCCCACTTGGCAATTCGGCCAGTTGCTTCCCGGTTCTGGATGATATCTCCCAAAGGAGCAGAACTGGCCACCGTAATTGGGTGCCCTTGGAAGTATTGTTTAAGCTTCCGGCTCGCCATAAAAACTCCATACACCAGCTTCTGCCAATGCGGATACCTTTGCTTGGACTCAATGAGTACCTCGCTGATATAATAGACTGGACATTGAACCGGATGCTCCTTACCTGCCTCCTTTCGCTCCACCACAATAGCCATGCTGACCGCCCGAGCATTAGCAGCAACATATAGCAGTAACGGCTCCTTGTCAATGGGAGCGGCGAGCACAGGCGGATTGGCCAATTGCCGCTTTAAGTCCTCAAATGCTTCATCAGCAGCAGAACTCCAAACAAACTGATCCGTCTTCTTCAACATCTGATACAAAGGGATTGCTTTCTCCACAAGACGACTGATAAACCGGCTTAACGTGGCAATCCGGCCTACTAGGCATTGAACATCATTGATACACTTTGGTTTAACCAGGGAGGTGATGGCTGTGATCTTCTCCGGATTAGCCTCAATTCCCCTATTGGACACCAGAAAACCCAATAACTTGCCCGCCGGTACACCAAAGATGCACTTGTCCGGATTAAGCATCATCTTGTATATCCTCAAGTTATCAAAGGTTTCCTTCAAATCATCAATCAGAGTCTCCTTCTCCCTGGATTTAACCACGATATCATCCACGTAAGCATGTACATTACGGCCAATCTGTTGGTGAAGACAATTTTGCACACACCGTTGATAAGTTGCCTGGGCACTCTTGAGCCCAAAGGGCATAGACACATAGCAGAAGGCTCCAAAGGGAGTTATGAATGTCGTCTTCTCCTGGTCCTTAACTGCCATTTTGATCTGATGATAGCCATAATATGCATCCAAAAAATTTAAACACTCACAACCCGCCGTAGCATCAATAATTTGATCAATACGGGGGAGGGCAAAAGGATCTGCTGGACAAGCCTTATTAAGATCTGTGTAATCCACACACATGCGCCAGGTGCCATTTTTCTTAAGGACCGGCACCGGATTGGCAAGCCACTCAGGGTGAAAAACTTCAACAATAAAGCCAGCTGCTAAGAGCCTGGCTACCTCTTCTCCAATCGCCTTGCTTCTTTCTTCGTTAAACCGGCGGAGGAACTGTTTGACCGGTTTGTATTTAGGATCCACATTAAGGGTGTGCTCAGCGAGTTTCCTCGGTACACCTGGCATGTCAGAGGGCTTCCATGCAAAAATGTCCCGATTCTCATGAATGAACTCGATGAGCGCGCTTTCCTCTTTCGGATCCAAGTTGGCACTGATGCTGAACTGCTTGGACGAATCGCCAGGTACGAAGTCAACAAGCTTAGTTTCTGCTGCCGATTTGAACTTCAGGGTCGGATCATGCTCCGTAGTTGGCTTCTTTAATGGAGTCATGTCCGCCGGATCAACATTGTCCTTATAATACTTCAGCTCCTCGGTGGCACAAACCAACTCTGCATAGGCCGCATCTCCTTCCTCGCACTCCAAAGCGACTTTGCAGCTTCCGTGAACCATTATTGTCCCCTTGTGACCCGGCATCTTGAGCTGCAAATACACATAACAGGGCCGTGCCATAAACTTGGCGTAGGCCGGTCGTCCAAACAGGGCATGATATGGACTTTGGATTTTCACCACTTCAAACGTCAATGTCTCTGACCTGGAATCATGATCATACCCAAAGGCCACTTCCAGAGCTATCTTACCAACATGATATGCTGATTTGCCAGGTACTACACCGTGGAACACCGTATTAGACGGTTTGAGATTTTTATCTGTCAGTCCCATACGACGGAAGGTCTCATAGTACAAGATATTAATGCTGCTCCCCCCATCCATGAGCACTTTGGTGAACTTGTAACCTCCCACCTGAGGCGCCACCACCAGAGCCAACTGACCCGGATTATCAACCTGGGGAGGGTGATCCTCTCTGCTCCATATGATTGGCTGTTCAGACCAGCGTAGATAACTGGGCACGGCCGGTTCAACAGAGTTGACCGTCCGCCTCTGAACCTTCCGGTCTCGCTTGTCCAAGCTAGTGGTGAAGACATGGTACTGCCCACTATTCAACTGCTTTGGGTTGCTCTGGTAACCTGACTGTTGCTGCTGTTGGTTGTAGCCACCCTGGTTGTTCTGACTATTTTGATTATTATGTCCGCCCGGATTATCATTAAATCCTGAACCGGAATTTCCTCCACCGTAACCCGGCCCGGACCCTGAGCCACCGCCGGAGCCGTGATCATACCGGAAAGCATTAGAATTCTTGAACTCCTGCATAATGAAGAATCCTTCGAAAGGTGGTTTGCTGGCACCTCCTTCGTCCCATGTCTTGGACAGGGCTGGCTCAGTAGATAGTTTAGGCGGTCCGGGTTAGGGTTGGGTGCCCCATTGCGATTTTTCGGTTTACCCTTGCGTCGCTGGCCATCGTCCTGCGTGTTGGTATTAGCCACAAAGTCCATGTTACCATCCGCTTTACGCTTGCCTCCACCACCATTGCCTGCCCAGTGATGCTGCTGACCTTTGGAGTTGCTGTTCCTCTTTCCCTTACCTGCCTTGTCATCATCAGATTCAGGATCCTTGGTACTATCAGAATCAGCATACTTTACCAAAGCAGCCATGAGGGTCCCGATGTCAGTGCAATGACGCTTCATCCGTCCCAACTTCAGCTTTAGGGGCCCAAACCGGCAGTGGCCTTCTAGGGTTAATACAACGGTGTCAGCGTTGATGCAGTCTGATGAATGCAACACTTGTGAAACTTGGCGCACCCAATGATTCGTCGATTCTCCTTCCTCCTGGACGCAGGCAGCTAAGTCCACTATCGACATAGGCTGTTTACATGTATCCTTGAAATTGTTGATAAATCGGGCTCGTAATTGGGCCCATGAACTGATAGAATTAGCCGGAAAGATTTTTAACCAAGTGCGGGCCGTTCCTTCAAGCATCATGGTGAAGTATTTCGCACACGCTGCGTCATCCACATCAAGCATCTCCATGGCCATCTCATAGCTCTCCACCCATGTCTCTGGAGGTTGATCCGCCGTGTAATTTGGTACTTTGCGCGGGCCTTTGAAATCCTTGGGCAGGCGCACATTGCGTAAAGCGGGGATAAGGCAAGGCACCCCCAAAGAACTAGAAGTAACACCAGGTTCGATCGAGATAGTTGGACGAACCGGCGTGAGCTGCCGAGCCTGATGCTGTGCCGCTAACTCGGCCTCCCTGCGCGCTCGGGCCCGGTCCACCACTTCCTGAGCGTTATCAGCACCACCTGCCGGGTTGTTGCCACGGGGTGCTCCACGTCGTTCATTACTTGACACTGCCGGTTCATCCATATGTCTGCTATAGCTCCGACTTGGACGGGGGGTTGAGTGGATCCGGTCGCGGCTGTACGAGTATGCTTCCTGTTGGACCAAAGCTGTCCTCAGAAGCTCCTTGACCCGTCGCGTCTCTACTGCCTGCGGCGAGTCACCTTCAATTGGAATGGCCTCCAGCCGTGCAGCAGCGGCGACGAGATTGTCCATTGGGTTGGAGTAGTGACCTGGAGGTGTTAAAACAGCCTGAGGTATAACGGTGTTTTGACGAGGCGGGTCCATCCGACGAGGCTGAACCGGTGCTCCGGTCCCAGGAGCTTCCGCCCGGTTTCCCTCCAGCGGATTACTGGTTCCTGCTCCTGGGGTGTTGAAAAGGTCTCTGGCCTCGAAAACCGGAGGCAAACGGGATCGGTACTTCCTCCTCATGACTTCCTGCGACGCGCTCTGGTCCAACATGAGCCTGTAGGCTTGTGCGTCTAGAGCGGCCCGCTCTGTGGCCATCCTGGTGTCCTCAGCTGCCAGATCCGCCTTGGCCTGGGTGATCTATTCCTTTATCTTTGCAATCTTCGCGTTGTGGACATCCTGATCCGCCGGATTAGCTTCCGCCATAAGCACAGCCAATGCATCAAATAGCTCTGATAGAACTTGAGCCGGCGGGCGCACAGGGCCTCCTGCCCCGGCAGCCGTCGCCGCTGCTGAACCGGAGGTTGTTGCCGCAACGGTCGAAGAATGAACCGCTGCTTGTGTGCCGGCCATGAATATTCCAACTCGGTTGGGCAGATCAGAGGGGTCCGGAATACTGTCGCCATCGGAACAGCCCCCAATCTGGCCATCTTGTAGCTGATAAAGAGATTCAGTTTCTCCAGTCGATGACTTGTCATCGGAACAAACAACGGTCTCGCCCCGAGATTCCGATCCATCCTCATAACTTCCTCCATGGATGACTCCTACGAAGGCACGCTTCATGGCCGGTTTAACCCAGGCGGATCGCGCACGCTGAGCCGTCTCGACGAGGTCGGTGCAGATGTCCGGCTCAGGGCCCGGTTCACCGATCTTGCCAATGAAAACATGAATGCCACCAAAGGGGACCCGGTACCCGTACTCAACTGAGCCGGCCTCGGGGCCCCAGCCTGCATCGTCGATGTAGAGCTTGCCGCGACGACTCTTAGTTATCCGGCCTACCGCGTAGCCCTCGAGTCCTTCAAAGCGGCCCTCCAAGAACCTGAAACCATCGTGCGATAGCCCCACGGTGGGCGCCAACTGTCGTGGTTTTGTCACGGCAGATGTCCTAGAGAAAGGACTTAGTCGTGGAGCCATCGCGACGGGTTAGCTTGAAGGGGTTAAAGCGGACACAGGGACGCAAGAGAGTTTATACTAGTTCGGCCCCTTCGATGAAGGTAAAAGCCTATGTCTAGTTGTGATGGAATTGATGGGGTTTCGATGACTAGGGAGCAAACAAGCTTCGCCTATGTCTCGAGTTGTTGTCTGTCCTTGAACCGCCGCCGGGTCGTCCCCTTATATACACGGGTGACGCACGTCGGTTCACAGAGTCCCAACACCGGTCCATATTCGTATCCAGGTTGGTCTCTCCTTATTCCTAACTTACAATACAAGTTTATATACAAATGCCGGTTTATAGCTACAAGTCTAAAACCAACCACGGGCCTTAGGCCCTTGTCTGTCTTCTTGGGCTTTAGCACTCTTGAACTACTGATGAAGTTGACCCGGCCCAGATAGGCCGGTTTACGCCCAGCGGTAATATCCCCAACACATGGAGTCCTGGTGCTGATCATGTTTTGCTCGTGGAAGAGGCTTAGTTAACGGGTATGCAACATTCAGATCCATATGTATCTTGAAAATCTCTATGTCTCCCTCCTTGACTTGATCGCGGATGGAATTGAAGCGTCTCTTGATTTGTTTGGTTCTCTTGTGAAGTCTGGATTCCTTCACCAAGGCAATTGCTCTAGTATTGTCACAAAAGTTTTTCATTAGACCCGATGCACTAGGTATTACACCTAGATCGTATGTGAACTCCTTCATCCATACTCCTTCATTTGCTGCTTCTGAAGCAGCTATGTACTCCGCTTCACATGTAGATCCTGCCACGACATTCTGCTTGGAACCGCTCCAACTTACAGCTCCACCATTCAATATAAATACATATCCGGTTTGCGACTTTGAGTCATTCGGATCAGTGTCAAAGCTTGAATCCACATAACCATTTACGACAAGCTCTTTGTCACCTCCATAAACGAGAAACATATCCTTAGTCCTTTTCAGGTATTTTAGGATGTTCTTGACCGTTGTCCAGTGATCCACTCCTGGTTACTTTGGTACCTCCCTGCTAAACTTATAGCAAGGCACACATCAGGTCTGGTACACAGCATTGCATACATGATAGAACCTACGGCTGAAGCATAGGGAATGAATTTCATTTTCTCTCTATCTTCTTTAGTGGTCGGGCATTGAGTCTGACTCAACTTCACACCTTGTAACACAGGCAAGAACCTGTGAGAACCCGGAATTAACTTCCAGACCCTCCTGTGTATATTTGTCAACCCCAGGATCATTGTTGACAACACAGTGAAATGATATCATTGCACAATACATAAAAGGGATTACAATTTTAAATATATCTTGCCACAAGGCATACCTAGATAAATGTCTCATGACACTTATTACATTCAGGAAAATAGCGGAAAGTACAATGCGTAGTGACTCCATCTCAGCCACAGGCAGTCGATGTAGTCCACGTGACCTCACTCCTATGGATCACCATAGTAGTCGTAGTCATCACCTTCATCTCCATGCAACTCTGTTGTCAACAAAATTATTGCCATGAGTACATTACGTACTCAACATGCCTCCCTCGAGGAAGGACCTAATAGCTACATGTGGCTTCAAAGGAAGGCTGTATGGCTCATTTGCATAAAGCTAATTTTGTTTGTCAAATAAAGTAGTTGGATAAAAGCAGTTTAAGATGAAAACATGTTTATCTCCAGAATAACTTTCATCAAAGTGAGGGTCCTCGATCAACTCACATCCTTCATAGGCTTCAAGAATAGGGGCAAAGAGGGAATAAGCAAGACAGGTCATGTACGTCAAGAAAGATTCATGTGTTGTCCATGATCGTGGACACGGCTATTCGAATAGTTTTACACTCTGCAGAGGTCGTACACTTTACCCACATGACACAATCCCGACTTGTTGCCACCAGTGGCCGCTGATATAGTACTCCATTTGGTGTACCGACAGGGGGATTGTGACGAGGTCTTTGGACTAGATCCCCCAAAGATGTGACATGCCCACCGGGTCTGGCACACGGAACTGAGAGTACGTCCTCAAACCGGTCCCCCCATCTGTGCCGAGGATACTCCTCGCAAGGCAGCTATCCCATCTGCGGTACGGCAACATCGACACCTAAGGCTGACTAGCTTACTTGACCAAGCCAGTGCCCATATAGCATGTGGCTATACTGTTATCACAATCTTCAAATCCAAGACTTATTAGGCCTTATGCGGCACGGACGACTGATTGCCCCCTTCAACTTGTGAAGGGCAGCCAATCGCTCCTTCAATCCTTGATTCAGCTGCCGCCCGCACCAGTATTCAGATGGTAAGTTTCACCCAGAGTAGAAGAGGATAGAGAGGGTCAACAAGGGCCAACTGGCCTAGCTCAGCATTAAGTTTCAACTGTCAATGACTCGGAGGTCATTCAACAAGGCACCTATAGGGTGATAAGCATGGCTAAGCATTTCTACTCTACCGGAATTATATACTTCTACTCAGGTGTCAAGTAAATAGGTGACAAGCGGATCAGGGTAATGTGTCAATCGACACGCTTGCTACGAGAGTTAAAATAGCATGCACATAGTAACAATAAAACTCAATGCAATTTTGTAAACCATAGGATAAGTATGATCAAAGAAGGAGGCATGCCTTTGTTGTTGAGTCCTTCTTTAGTAACCTGGTTCTATCCATGTGCAACATCGTCGTCACTCCCTACTCGTTGTAACGATAGCAAAGACAAACCATAAATACCAAAGCAAAAGTAAATCCAAATAACATCCAAAACAATTAAGAGTGGATGGATAGCAAGATATTGATCAAATGGAGATTCCAAAAGGAGATAGCATGATTGAAAGGTAAGTAGAGGACTCAAGGAATTGACAGGGTTTAGGTTGATGATGGATAATCAGGGCTTTTCAACAAGACTAACGTCCCGGTACAAACTATGCTATTGACCACAAATAGTGCCCACTGCACATCATGACTAACTGTATCAGAAACTACTATATAACCAACACAATGACATCCACACATATGAAATGGAACCAACCTATGCATTTAACTACATGATCACAACATGGAATGAAAAGGTAAGAGTTAACCACAAATAAATATTTAGATAGAATCTAAATACTTATAATGGTCAACGATAGCCAAACATATACACCAACTATATAAGAATTCAAAAGCAAGTGTTCCATAAGACAAACAAACACACATTACAAACCATACTAGTTAAGCAATCATACATCATTCAACAACATGAATTAAAATGATCTAGGTCTATCCCTAAAACATTATTAAAAGAAAATAGGATCAACTCTACTAACATGACATATGACTCATCCTAAGCATATGACGTGAGTCATAGCAATAAGTATTAAAATATTCATAATACTAACATGAGACAAGGGCAATCATATAAGAAGCAAAAGTGGCTAAGTACTCAACTATAGTACATGGAACATAATAAGGCATGAAAGATAACTTGCATGAATAATGCATGGTTAGACATACAATCAACTAGATACACTAGGTATGACAAAGTCTAGGCATACAACAATGCAATAGCGAGGTAGACTATATATAACGCTAAGCATGGATGATCATCACATGAGATGCCAAACTATGATACCAATAGAATTCAACTCGTAACTATGACATGACTTGGTGGATAACAAGCAACCTAATGATGCAGCATTGTATTAGCACACATCAATAGCATGATAGTTATGATAACTAAGCACATGGAAAAGGAATACTAACATGTAAGCAAGTAAACATCTAGGTCATGGCATCAATGGCATCAAGCGATGATTATCATAACATGAATAATAGAGACAAGACGCATTTCTTTTACATACAACCTACACTTATAAAGACTTAATCTACAAAAACATGAACGTGACATGAATACAATATCATCTAGTTACATAGTCACAATATCATGGAATGGTATTGATCAAGCAAGATGGAATCATACACAACAAACATGTATCTCTACCAAGCAAAGGGTAACAATATGCACCATCATATCGTAAATACTAGCAATGTTGTAACACACGGAAATCATACAATAAAACATGCATTCAACATTTGAACAAGTGCTAGCATGGCATGGTATTGTATAGGTAAACAAAACACATCGAATAACTATCAAGATGTAATAATCTAAGTTATATGTCATAAGAATAAATAATCTATAGCAACACAAATCTTAAACATGACATAGAGCAACCATCCAAGTAATCTTTCATAACAAACATCTATAACAAGACATTTCATTTAACATCGAGCATAATGAGAATGATGCAAAATACATGAAATAATACAACTACACTATACTAGACATGGCATGACTAAATGTTAGTAGACCACGAAAAATATTTGTGATGGTTAAAAGATAAATAACTATATGCAACAACCATCGATTAACCTTGGGTTACGTTTATCTTATAGCAACTCTAAAGCAACATCGACTCTACAACTATTATAAAGAAACTAGATGACACATATAATTTAGATAAACAATAACCCAAAGCATGACATGACATCAAAACTATACAACACACATGCATCTTGATTGAGAACGGTTATATGGAACATATGTAATATATATCACCATGCTAAACAAAACAAAACTAAATTAAATAAAAAAAACTATTATATGAAATTATACAGATGGTGAACGTTCACCAAATTGTGTACAAGAGATGATTACATGATGTGTAAAACAACAACATAAGATAGAGTATATAACTAGATAAATAAATTCTTACAATAAACGCACGCATGGTAATAATTCACAAACTTATACATAGGCATATCTTACGACTATGTACCACACGAGAGAAAAATATCACATGAAACAACATGTTCAAGAATATTTAGCAACACATAGAAAATTTAGATCAATAGTTCAAAATACTAAAGATGGAACTAATTCACAAATTTAGTACGCATGTATAAAAGAGAACTATACATTATACCAAAAATCACCGAGCCGAAACAGTACGTACAACTATATAAACAATCTAAAACAAGAGTAGAATAAATCTAGTGAATCATGTGTTACTCCTAACATTGCAAAAATAATTAGGATTGACTCCTAGGCATACATCACACAAGTAAAAATAAATAAATATAAAATCTAAAACCACAAACGGGTTCCTCTCACCTCTTAAAACGTTTCATCTATTGGAATCAAGATCAAACGATGAACCAAAATGATGGAAATATGCCAATAATATTTAGTTCATGTGAAGGATAGCATCAACGCGTTCAACGATAAAAATAGGAGGAACTATGATGTCTAGGAGATAACTTGAATGATGTTTTGACGGTGTACAAAAGGAATTGGATAGTTGCTCACCGAGCATGAAGATACGATGTGATGAACTCGACGAACAATGTTGACGTACATGTGGAATTCTTCGTGTGTGGTCGACCGATCACGTTCTTTCTTCTCTGAATGGATTCATGGGATGTAGAAGAAGAACTTGGCGCAGGGGTTTGGATGGAGATGGGCTGCGTCAACGGGATCGAACATCGCGTCTACGGAGCATCATTTCTTTGCAGAGTGTTCTGAGGAGAACAAGGATGGAAGAGGCAGGAGTTGCTACGGGAATGAAAGAGGAGGTGGAGGTGCACGTATATGTACGAGAGGAACTGGAAACGATGTGGAGAAAGGAGAGAACGGTGGCTGTTGGCGTTTCGTTTTTGTACATGTGTGCGTGTAGGTGGAGGAAGGAGAAGCGCTCAGGCTGACAGTGGGAAAAGAACCAAGTCTACATAATTTCATATTTGGAAACCGTAGAAATTAAAGGGAATTAAGAGAAGGAGTTTCCATATGGCTGAACGTTTCCTCTTATGTGTAGGTGTAGGTGGTCATTTCTATTCTGTAGATTAGAAACATACAGAAGGAGAGAAGAGGAGGCGCTAGCTTGGCTGGGTATTGGCCCAGTTTGGCTTTGGTCCAAGTGGGAGAGAAAGAAGAAAGGAAAAGTTGGCCTTTGGCCCATTCGGGTGTGAGAAAAAATATAGGTGGCTTAACACAGGGAAGAGAGAGGAAAGACCTACTATCCACGGAAATTTGGTACAAAGTTTGAGATAGGAAAACAAATTGATTTTCTTAAGAGGAAAATCTAGTAATGAAAAAGAAGCTCAAACAAAATAACACGAACTTAGAAATCAAAGAAAACACAGACTCGCATATTTAAATATGCTTAAGACCAAAATACAACCCACCTAAAATAAACAACAAAACTCAAATTTAATTTAAGTTGGTATTAGGTCAAATTAAATCCTCCAAATTATAAAAGTCCAATTTAAGCTTTGTTAACAAATAAAACAAATGAAATTTTCTCGCCCTGATTTTTGGAAAACTTTTTCTTAAACATTCCGAGAATCGGGATGTTACAGAACCCTATTTTTGACTCATCCATTTTGAACTTATTCAAAACTTTATCAAGGTATGTGCTTTGTGAAAGTCCAATTAAGCGTCTTGATCTATCTTTATATATCTTGATGCCCAATATATAAGCAGCTTCACCGAGGTCTTTCACTGAAAAATTCTTATTCAAGTATTCTTTTATGCTATCCAGACATTCTGTATTATTTCCAATCAACAATATGTCATCCACATATAATATTGGAAATGATACAGAGCTCCCACTCACTTTCTTGTAAATACAGACTTCTCCAAAAGTCTGTATAAGACCACATGCTTTGTTCACACTATCAAAGCGTATATTCCAACTCTGAGAGGCTTGCACCAGTCCATAAATGGATCGCTGGAGCTTGCACACTTTGTTAGCACCTTTAGGATCGACAAAACATAAATGGATCATATACAACTCTTCTTTAGGAAATCCATTAAGGAATGCAGTTTTGCATCCATTTGCCAAGTTTCATAATCATAAAATGCGGCAATTGCTAATATGATTCGGACAGACTTAAGCATCGCTACGGGTGAGAAGGTCTCATCATAGCCAACTCCTTGAACTTGTGAAAAACCTTTCGCAACAAGTCGAGCTTTGTAGATAGTAACATTATCGCCAGCGTCAGTCTTCTTCTTAAAGATCCATTTATTCTCTATGGCTTGCCAATCATCGGGCAAGTCAACCAAAGTCCACACTTTGTTCTCATACATGGATCCCATCTAAGATTTCATGGCCTCAAGCCATTTCGTGGAATTTGGGCTCATCATCGCTTCCTCATAGTTCATAGGTTCGTCATGGTCTAGTAACATGACCTCCAGAACAGGATTACTGTACCACTCTGGCATGGATCGTACATTGGTTGACCTACGAGGTTCAGTAGTAACTTGATCTGAAGTTTCATGATCATCATCATTAGCTTCCTCACTAATTGGTGTAGGAATCACTGGAACTGATTTTTGTGATGTACTACTTTCCAATTCAGGAGAAGGTACAATTACCTCATCAAGTTCTACTTTCCTCCCACTCACTTCTTTCGAGAGAAACTCCTTCTCTAGAAAGGATCCATTCTTAGCAATGAATATCTTGGCTTCGGATCTGTAATAGAAGGTGTACCCAACAGTTTCCTTTGGGTATCCTATGAAGACATATTTCTCTGATTTGGGTTCGAGCTTATCAGGTTGAATTTTTTCACATAAGCATCGCAGCCCCAAACTTTAAGAAACGACAGCTTAGGTTTCTTGCTAAACCACAGTTCATATGGTGTCGTCTCAATGGATTTAGATGGTGCCCTATTTAACGTGAATGCAGCTGTCTCTAAAGCATAACCCCAAAATGATAGTGGTAGACTGGTAAGAAACATCATAGATCGCACCATATCTAATAAAGTACGGTTACGGCATTCAGACACACCATTACGCTATGGTGTTCCAGGTGGCGTGAGTTGCGAAACTATTCCACATTGTTTCAAATGAAGACCAAACTCATAACTCAAATATTCACCTCCACGATTAGATCAAAGAAATTTTATTTTCTTGTTACGATGATTTTCCACTTCACTCTGAAATTCTTTGAACTTTTCAAATGTTTCAGACTTATGTTTCATTAAGTAGATATACCCATATCTGCTCAAATCATCTGTGAAGGTCAAAAAATAACGATACCTGCCGCGAGCCTCAAAACTCATCGGACCTCATACATCAGTATGTATTATTTCCAATAAGTCAGTGGTTCGCTCCATAGTTCCAGAGAATGGAATCTTAGTCATCTTGCCCATGAGGCATGGTTCGCAAACATCAAGTGATTCATAATCAAGTGATTACAAAAGTCCATCAGCATGGAGTTTCTTCATGCGCTCTACACCAATATGACCTAAACGGCAGTGCCACAAATAAGTTGCACTATCATTATTAACTTTGCATCTTTTGGCTTCAATATTATGAATATGTGTTTCACTATGATCGAGATTCAACCAAAACAGACCACTCATCAAGGGTGCATGACCATAAAAGATATTACTCATATAAATAAAACAACCATTATTCTCTGATTTAAATGAATAACCGTCTCGCATCAAACAAGATCCAGATATAATGTTCATGATCAACGCTGGCACCAAATAACAATTATTCAGGTCTAAAACTAATCCCTACGGTAGATGTAGAGGTAGCGTGCCGACGGCGATCACATCAACCTTGGAACCATTTCCGAAGCGCATCGTCACCTCGTCCTTAGAGAATATTTGTTTAATCTGTAGCCCCTGTTTCGAGTTGCAAATATGAGCAACAGAACCAGTATCAAATACCAAGGCGCTACTACGAGCATTAGTAAGGTACACATCAATAACATGTATATCAAATATACCTTTCACTTTGCCAGCCTTCTTATCTGCGAAATACTTGGGGCAGTTCCGCTTCCAGTGACCAGTCCCTTTGCAATAGAAGCACTCAGTTTTAGGATTAGGTCCAGACTTGGGCTTCTTCCCGGGAGTAGCAACTTGCTTGCTATTCTTCTTGAAGTTCCCCTTCTTCCCTTTGCCTTTTTCTAGAAACAAGTGGCCTTGTTAACCATCAACTCTTGATGCTCCTTCTTGATTTCTACCTCTGCAGCCTTTAGCATCGCGAAGAGCTCGGGAATTGTCTTTTCCATCCCTTGCATATTATAGTTCATCGCGAAGCCTTTATAGCTTGGTGGCTGTGATTGAAGAACTTTGTTAGTGACACTATCATCAGGAAGATTAACTCCCAGCTGAGTCAAGTGGTTATGGTACCCAGACATTCTGAGTATGTGTTCACTGGCAGAACTATTCTCCTCCATCTTGCAACTATAGAACTTGTTGGAGACTTCATATCTCTCAACTTGTGCATTTGCTTGAAATATTAACTTCAACTCCTGGAACATCTCATATGCTCCATGACGTTCAAAATGTCTTTGAAGTCCTGATTCTAAGTCGTAAATCATGGCACACTGAACTATCGAGTAGTCATCAGCTTTGCTCCACCAGACGTTCATAACATCCAGAGTTGCTCCTGCAGCGGGTCTTGCACCTAGCAGTGCTTCCAGGACGTAATTCTTCTGTGCAGCAATGAGGATAATCCTCAAGTTACGGACCCAGTCCGTGTATTTGCTACCATCATATTTCAACTTAGATTTCTCTTGGAATGCATTAAAATTCAAAAGAACGGTAGCACTGGCCATTGATCTACAACAACATAGATATGCAAAAACTATTAGGACTAAGTTCATGATAAATTAAAGTTCAATTAATCATATTACTAAAGAACTCCCACTTAGATAGACATCCCTCTACTCATATAAATGATTACGTGATCCATATCAACTAAACCATGTCCGATCATCACGTGAGATGGAGTAGTTTTCAATGGTGAACATCTCTATGTTGATTATATCTACTATATGATTCACGTTCGACCTTTCGGTCTCAGTTTTCGAGGCCATATCTGCATATGCTAGGCTCGTCAAGTTTAACCCAAGTATTTTGCATGTGCAAAATTGTCTTACACCCGTTGTATGTGAATATAGAGCTTATCACACCCGATCATCACGTGGTGTCTCGGCACGACGAACTATAGCAACGGTGCATACTTAGGGAGAACACTTGTACCTTGAAATTTAGTGAGGGATGATCTTATAATGCTACCGCCGTACTAAGAAAAATAAGATGCATAAAAGATAAACATCACATGCAATCAAAATATGTGACATGGTATGGACATCATCATCTTGTGTCTTTGATCTCCATCTCCAAAGCACCGTCATGATCTCCATCGTCATCGTCTTGACACCTTGATCTCCATCGTAGCGTCATTGTCGTCTCGCCAACTATTGCTTCTACTGAAGGAAATATGCCCTAGAGGCAATAGTAAAGTTATTATTTATTTCCTTATATCATGATAAATGTTTATTATTCATGCCAGAATTGTATTAATTGGAAATATGATACATGTGTGAATACATAGACAAACAGAGTGTCACTAGTATGCCTCTACTTGACTAGCTCGTTGATCAAAGATGGTTAAGTTTCCTAGCCATATACAAAGAGTTGTCATTTGATTAACAGGATCACATCATTAGGAGAATGATGTGATTGACTTGACCCATTCCGTTAGCTTAGCACTTGATCGTTTAGTATGTTGCTATTGCTTTCTTCATGACTTATACATGTTCCTATGACTATGAGATTATGCAACTCCTGTTTACCGGAGGAACACTTTATGTGCTACCAAACATCACAACGCAACTGGGTGATTATAAAGGTGCTCTGCAGGTGTCTCCGAAGGTACTTGTTGGGTTGGCGTATTTTGAGATTAGGATTTGTGCTATGTCTCGAGCTAGCGTTGGTTTTCCCCGAAGAGGAGGGGGTGATGCAGCACAGTAGCGTAAGTATTTCCCTCAGTTTTTGAGAACCAAGGTATCAATCCAGTAGGAGGTCACGCGCAAGTCCCTCGTACCTGCACAAAATGGTAGCAACTCACAACCAACGCTTAGGGGTTGTCAATCCCTTCACGGTCACTTACGAGAGTGAGATCTGATAGAGATAATATTTTTGGTATTTTTGGTATAAAGATGCAAAGTAAAAAGTAAAAGCAAAACAAGTAAAATAAAGTAATGGAGATTGATATGATGAGAATAGACCCGGGGGCCATAGGTTTCACTAGTGGCTTCTCGCAAGAGCATAGATATTCTACGGTGGGTGAACAAATTACTGTTGAGCAATTGATAGAATTGAGCATAGTTATGAGTTTATCTAGGAATGATCATGTATATAGGCATCACGTCCGTGACAAGTAGACCGACTCCTACCTGCATCTACTACTATTATTCCACTCATCGACCGCCATCCAGCATGCATCTAGAGTATTAAGTTAAAAATAGAGTAACGCCTTAAGCAAGATGACATGATGTAGAGGAATAAATTCATGCAATATGATAAATACCCCATCTTGTTATCCTTGATGGCAACAATACAATACGTGCCTTGCAACTCTTTCTGTCACTGAGTAAGGACACCGCAAGATTGAACCCAAAGCTAAGCACTTCTCCCATTGCAAGAACTACCAATCTAGTTGGCCAAACCAAACGGATAATTCGAAGAGACTTGCAAAGATAACTCAATCATACATAAAAGAATTCAGAGAAGATTCAAATATTATTCATAGATAAGTTGGATCATAAACCCACAATTCATCGGTCTGAACAAACACACCGCAAAAAGAAGATTACATCGAATAGATCTCCACGAGAGAGGGGGAGAACATTGTATTGAGATCCAAAAAGAGAGAAGAAGCCATCTAGCTACTAGCTATGGACCCGAAGGTCTGAAGTAAACTACTCACACTTCATCGGAAGGGCTATGGTGTTGATGTAGAAGCCCTCCGTGATGGATGCCCTCTCCGGCGGAGCTCCGGAACAGGCCCCAAGATGGGATCTCGTGGATACAGGAAGTTGCGGCGGTGGAATTAGGTTTTTGGCTCCCTCTCTGGTCTAATGGGGTACGTAGGTATATATAGGAGGAAGGAGCACGTCGGTGGAGCTCCGAGGGGCCCACGAGGCACGGGGGCGCGCCCAGGGGGGGGGCGCCCTCCACCCTCGTGACCTCCCCGGAAACTTCTGGGAGTAGGGTCCAAGTCTCCTGGATCACGTTCGGTGATAAGATCACGTTCCTGAAGGTTTCATTCCGTTTGGACTCCGTTTGATATTCTGTTTCCTCTAAACACTGAAATAGGCAAAAAATAGCAATTCTGGGCTGGGCCTCCGGTTAATAGGTTAGTCCCAAAAATAATATAAAAGTGGAAAATAAAGCCCAATATAGTCCAAAACAGTAGATAAAGTAGCATGGAGCAATCAAAAATTATAGATACGTTGGAGACGTATCAGGCATCCCCAAGCTTAATTCCTGCTCGTCCTCGAGTAGGTAAATGATAAAAAGAGAATTTTTGATGCGGAGTGATACTTTGGCATAATTTCAATGTAAATCTTCTTAATCATGGTATGAATATTCAGATCCGAAAGGTTCAAGACAAAAGTTCATATTGACATAAAAATGATAATACTTCAAGCATACTAATCAAACAATTATGTCATCTCAAAATAACATGGCCAAAGGAAGTTCATCCCTACAAAATCATATAGTTAGGCTATGCTTCATTTTCGTCACACAAAGATGTTCCCAACTTCTATACCCCCAATGACAAGCCAAGCAATTGTTTCATACTCAAATAATCTCAAACTTTTTCAACCTTCACGCAATACATGAGCGCGAGCCATGGACATAGCACTATGGGTGGTATAGAATATGATGATGGGGATTGTGTGGAGAAGAAAAAAAAGGAGAAAGTCTCACATCAACGAGGCTAATCAATGAGCTATGGAGATGCCCATCAATTGATGTTAATGCAAGGAGTAGGGATTGCCATGCAACGGATGCACTAGAGCTAAGAATGCTCAACAAAATAAAACTAGTGGGTGTGCATCCAACTTGCTTGCTCATGAAGACCTAGGGCATTTTGAGGAAGCCCATCATTGGAATATACAAGCCAAGTTCTATAATGAAAAATTCCCACTAGTATGAACAAGACAAATTATGAGACTCACTATATGAAAATCATGGTGCTACTTTGAAGCACAATATATGAGACTCACTACATGAAGAACAAGGTGCTACTTTGAAGCACGAGTGTGGAAAAAGAGATAGTAGCATTGCCCTTTTTATTTTCTCCTTCTTTTTTTTGGGCCTTTCTTTTTTTCTTTTTGGCCTTTCTCTTTTTCTTTTTTTTGATTGGGCAATGCTCTAATAATGATGATCATCACACTTCTATTGATTACAACATAATGATTACAACTCGATACTAGAACAAGATATGACTCTATATGAATGCCTCCGGCGGTGTACCAGGATGGTGCAATGAATCAAGAGTGACATGTATGAAAAATAATGCATGGTGGCTTCGCCACAAATACGATGTCAACTACAAGATCATGCAATGGCAATATGACAAAAGTAAAGCATGTCATGATGATGATGATGGAAGTTGTATGGCAATATATCTCGGAATGGCTATGGAAATGCCATGATAAGTAGGTATGGTGGTTGTTTTGAGGAAGATATAGGGAGGTTTATGTGTGAAAGAGCGTATCATATCACGGGGTTTGGATGCACCCGCGAAGTTTGCACCAACTCTCAATGTGAGGAAGGGCAATGCACGGTACCGAAGAGGCTAGCAAATGGCGGAAAGGTAAAAGTGTGTATAATCCATGGACTCAACATTAGTCAAAAGAACTCATATAACTATTGCAAAAATTTAGAAGTCATCAAAAATCAAGTACTACGCGCATGCTCCTAGGGGGATAGATTGGTAGGAAAAGACCATCGCTCGTCCCCGACCGCCACTCATAAGGATGCACAAGCCAGGTACACTTCATGCTTCAAATTTGTTACACAACTTTAACTATACGTGCATGCTACGGGACTTTCTAGCTTCAACACAAGTATTTCTCAAATTCACAACTACTCAACTAGCACGACTATGATATTATCACCTCCATATCTCAAAACAATTATCAAGCATCAAACTTATCTTAGTATTCAACCCACTAAAAAGAAAGTTTCACATATCTTGAATACCAAGTATATTAACATTAAGCAAATTACCATGCTATTAACGACTCTCAAAATAATCTAAGTGAAGCATGAGAGATCAAGTTTCTTTAAAACAAACCACCACTGTGCCCTAAAAGATCTAAGTGAAGCACTAGAGCAAAAATTATCACACTCAAAAAGATATAAGTGAAGCACATAGAGTAAACTATCAAGCTCAAAAGATATAAGTGAAGCACATAGAGTATGCTAACAAATTTCAATTCATACATGGCTCTCTCAAAAGGTGTGTATAGCAAGGATGATTGTGGTAGACTAACAAGCAAAGACACAAATAATACAAGATGCTCCAAGCAAAACACATATCATGTGGTGAATAAAAATATAGCTCCAAGTAAATTACCGATGGAAGTGGACAAAAGAGGGGATGCCTTCCGGGGCATCCCCAAGCTTTGACTTTTTGGTGTCCTTGGATTATCTTGGGGGTGCCATGGGCATCCCCAAGCTTAGGCTCTTGCCACTCCTTGTTCCATAATCCATCAAAAGAATTCACCCAAAACTTGAAAACTTCACAACACAAAACTCAATAGAAATCTCGTGAGCTCCGTTAGAGAAAGAAAAGAAAAGACTACTTTAAGGTTGTAACATCCCAAATTTTCAATTTGGAATGTTATACATTAGATCATCATTGCATATCATATTTTATTTTGCATTTTGGTTGATCCTAGAAAATTCTATGCAACTCAAGGACCCACGGAGAGAGTTGGGGATTTTGTTCTTTTCATATTTGAGTTTTCTCAAATTTTGAGAATAGGATCATTTGATTTTATTTATTTTATCATCAATTATTTCTATTACAAAAATATTAGAGAGGGAATAAAATGACTTTCCCAAAATAGAGAAATATTGAGGATTTAATAATAAAATCAAATAAGATTTTATTTTGGAGTTTTTCGGTGTTTTTTTTGAATTTAGGAAAAATATGCGTTTTTCAAAATTGCATTTAGGGCCCAAATAAATGTTCACTTTGTCGGGCTTGATTTTAGAAGCCCGGGAATATTTATTTTGGGATTTTTGGAGTCCGTGTAGTATTTCTTTTTATTTTTTTCCTTCAAGTGTAACTATTTAAAAAAAGGGAACCGACCTACGGGCCGTGTCCGACTAGGACTCCCGGCCCGTAGGGGCTTTATAAGCCGGCCCACCCCGGGGGGGACCCTAGCCCAGCGCCCCGCCCTAGCGCCCCGCCGCCGCGCCGCTCGCCGCGTCGCCGCCCCGCCGCTCGCCGCGTCGCCGCCCCGCCGAGGTTCGCCGCCGCCTCGTAGTCTGCGCCGCCTGTTTTTTTAGAAAACCAAATGGTTTTTCCGTCGGTTTATTTTCGTTTTTTTTTAATTTTCGTTTTTTTAGATCGGTTTTTTTTCGGTTTAGGTTAAATAGCGAGTGTTCGCTCGTTTGTTCGTTTAAACGAACACGTTCATCGTTTAGATCTGGATGACGAACGTTCCTTTGTTAATCCGTTCGTCGTTTTATTTTCTCGGATTAAATCGACGATTTTTCTGATCGCGATTCCTGATCCGATTTTCGTTTTAGTATAACTTTTCACTCGTCTATCGGAATCAGGCGATTCAACGCCTAGAGTTTCGTCTCGAAACCCTCTATCCGTTTAACCAACTTAAACAAGATTTTGCTACTATAAAACTTGCCCTAGATCCAGATTACTAGAACGAAGTTGTTTTCTTTCGCCATTTGACTTTCGTTGCTTCGTTCGATTTGATTCTTTTTGCCAACCAGAGTTCTTAAGTTGAACATTCTGGTTAGATCTCTTATTTGAGTTTTACCTGTGCATTAGATGAGTACTTATTGTATGCTTGTTTGTTTGTTTGTTTGCGATAGAGTACCCGGAGTGCGCCGCCTGTTACTTCGAATCGTTAGGTTTCCCGGATCATCAGCAAGGCAAGTAACACTTTGATCATACCTTTTCTACTACCCAGTTTTATTGCATTAGATCAATCCTCACACATTGCATGATTATGATCTAATTAAATTGTGGGATGGGAAGTAGATGAGGTAGTACCTATTACCCATTTATTATCAAACCTTTGGGAGTTACTTCTACGTTTGCTTATTATGCCATGCTATGCTAGTAGACGTGGATTGGGTGGGTGATATCCATGACAGATGTGAGATTGTTAATTAATGGTTTATCTAAGGTGGCAACTTAAACACACATCTGGGTGGATTGAGGCGCCTGGGTATTCCAGGACTTGCCTGTTTTCTTTTGGACCGCCACCCAGGCTCAAAGGGATCATAAGACTATTCATACTAGAAACTTCCGTGTGCAGCCGCAAGCTATTATGGGCTCTAGCATAGTTGACTAAGTCATGCGAACTCTTACAGTGGTAGACTAGCAGATATAGGGGATGTAGGTGGTACGGTCTACCCGATCGTAAGGTGCTAGCCCTTCTGAAAGACTATGTCTCGGTCATCCGTCTTCTCAAACACCATGTAGTGTGAGAAAACAAACGGAGGCGATCAAGTCTTGTGGGGAAAAGTGCGCAAACCTCTGCAGAGTGTAACAAACTAATCATGGTTAGCCGTGTCCCCGATTATGGACATCTTGAGTATCTAGTACCTGGATTTTCATGTGAATCTCAACATGTTACTCTAAATTAATTTTGTTGGGTTATGTTTAATGATGATGCTTAATTGGGATTGAGAATGCTGTCAACCATTCTCAATGTTTAACAACCACCATGATAGTAATTAAATTTTATTCCTTTGAAGTAGGGAAAAATTGGCTTTACGCAAAACTGTAACCATAGAGCTTTCCACCAGCCAAATATGCATATAGTATAGTTGTTCATTCCATTACTCTCTATGTGTTACCTTGCTAGCATATTCCATGTGCTGACCCGTTTCGGGCTGCAACGTTAATGTTGTAGACTTTTCAGACGACGATTAAGGAGTTTTAGGTCGTGGTTCTATACTCAGTGATGCCGTTGGAGTTGATGGACTCACTTATCTTCCAAGCCTTCCGCTGTTATCGTTATTAGATGGACTTAAGCCATATTTATTGTAATAAGTTCTCTTTTGAGACACTCGATGTAATAAGTGTGTGATTGCTACTCTGCTATAAATCCTCTGTGTACTGTGTGGTGTCAGCATTACTGATCCAGGGATGACACCGGAGCATAGAGATCAGACTGTTTGAGGTCTGGTCTCTACAGAGATGGTATCAGAGCACACGCTGACTGTAGGACACGACCACTAAGCTACAGACCTAGATCACTCTCTTCTCTTCTGACTTCTTATCTTTTCTACTCTTTAGGATGGCGGATGCAAGGAACAAGTTCACACAACCGGATGAAGATGCACCCTTTGGACGTCACTTGAAGGAAGTCACTAAATACCTGAACATAGGAGTACCAAGCTTCACAGGAACCTACAACGCCACTTTACCTGAAGAAGAGCGCTGGATGATTCAAGTTCAAGTTCCAGGAAGAACGCTCATGCCAGTCACTGAGCCCATAGAGTTTTCTTTTGATGCACCAACTTGGAGTCTAGGAAAGAGCATGGCAACTCACATCGCCATGGGACGCATTGGAGAAGTCTACCGCAAGGATCTCAAGGATACTATCTACCAGATTTGTGGGCGCCGAGATGAACACTGGGAGATGATCAGCACCAGGAAGGATAGATCAATTGCAGCTTTTATCCAGGAGCTAAACCAGCACATTCGCCGACAGGGGAACCAGATGTGCGCCGACATGATAGATCTGAAGAAGGCTAAGACTAGAATCAAGGAACTGGAGGAAGAACTCAAGACTACACATGAAGATTATGAAGAGGAAATTGAAGTATTGGTGGAGAAGAATGACGACCTGATCAAGAAGATTGGAATATTTATGGGAGGCCCGACACCCGTAGATGAAGACGAAGAACCAAAGGAGATTAGCCTGGAAGACTACATCATCATCGACGGCACCGACTCGGAAGCAGATAGTAGCGATGATGACTATGTTGATGAAGCAGGAGCAGATATTATGGAGTCAACGACCGTAGAATATTTCTAATAGACCACCTCATCAGTAGTAGTAGTAGTCCACCATGTAAATATAGTAGCCCGAGCACTTTTGCGATAGTTAGATCGATTGTATGCCTTTGTTTGATTGATTGAAGTGAATTGTTTGCTTTTGCCTCATGTGCATATGGGTAGTGTTTTCTCTTTAGACCCTCTCTATTCTTATATCTCATCTTTTCTAAACCCTCAGATGCCTCCGAGACGTGACCCCGGTTTTGCTTTCCCACCGGAGCTCACCCAGTTAATCCAGCAGCAGAACACATTGATGCAGTTGCTAGTCTAGAATCAGAATCAGGGGAGCAACAACAACCCACCACCACCACCACCACCACCTGTTGACCACTTAGCCCGTTTTCTTAGGCTGAATCCGCCGGTGTTTTCCAGTAGCACCGAGTCGATAGTAGCAGATGATTGGCTCCACAAGACAGCTAGGGAGTTGACCACAGCAGGATGCACAGATGCGGAGAAGGTGAAGTTTGCCGCACATCAGTTAGAAGGACCCACAGCCTCATGGTGGGAGAATTTCACAGCCACTTTCCCAGTAGACACTGTCACATGGGACCAGTTTCAGCAGGCTTTCCATACTGCCCATGTTTCGGCAGGAGCTATGGCCATGAAGAAGCGTGAGTTTCGCAACTTGCGCCAAGGAGGAAGGATAGTTGGCCAGTATGTGGAGGAATTTAGTAAGTTAGCACGTTATGCCCCAGATGACGTCGCTACGGATGCAGCTAAGCAAGAGAAGTTTCTGGAAGGACTGAATGATGAGTTGAGCATGTAGTTGATGGTAGCCACCTTCAATAACTACCAGGGGTTGGTAGATCGTGCTCTTATGATTGAAGGGAAGCAGCGGCAAATTGAGAATCGCAAGAGGAAGTATGGACAAGGAAAGTACAATTCAGGAGCTCAGCAGAAGCCATGTTTTACCCCTAGACCGGGAGGACATTTTCAGCATACCCATGGAGGAGGTAGCTCGCACAATCACAATGGCACCAAGAATGATAATGGCAATGGAGGAAGCAATGGCCAAAACCGCACCAACCCCAGCCAAGAAGGACTTGAGCCAAGTCACTTGCTATAAGTGTTCGAAGACCAAACATTATGCAAATGAATGTCCTGAATTGCAAAATGGAAATAGCAATGGAAGTTCTCGGAAGAAGCCAAACCCTTTCAACAGGGGACAGGTGAACCACGTTAGCGTGGAGGAGGTTGAAGCTCAGCCCGATGCAGTAATAGGTAAGTTTTTGGTTAAGTCATTTACTGCACTCGTTCTTTTTGATACTGGCGCATCACATTCATACATCTCAAGGGGATTTGTGGATAAGTATAACCTACCAACCCAAGCCCTTAGGTCACCCATGTTAGTAACCTCGCCCGGAGCAGAGTATGTGGCTAGTCTATGGTGTGATCGGTTACCATTAAGGATTGGTAACTATGTTTTTCCCTCAGACCTAATAGTATTGGAATCTCAAGGATTGGATGTGATATTAGGCATGGATTGGTTATCAAAGTATGAAGGGAATATTGAGTGTGCTAGTAAGTCAATTTTGCTTACCACACCAGAAGGGAGAAGGATCAAGTATGTATCCCGGCATGTGCCAAAGAGGACCCAAGTAAATTGCCTAACAGGAGTTGTGCAGGAGGAAGTACTAGTGGTAAGGAATTTCCCTGATGTATTTCCAGAAGAGTTGCCAGGCATGCCACCGGATAGAGATATTGAGTTCTTGATTGAGCTATTGCCCAGCACTGGGCCAATATCAAAGAGACCTTATAGGATGCTAGCAAAGGATTTGGTGGAAATTAAGAAGCAGATTAAGGAGTTACTGGATAAGGGATATATTCGCCCAAGTTCTTCACCTTGGGGATCGCCAGTACTTCTAGTGGAGAAGAAGGATGGATCATTAAGGATGGTTGTTGATTATCGAGGATTGAACAAAGTAACAATCAAGAACAAGTACCCACTACCAATGATCAATGATCTGTTTGATCGATTGCAAGGAGCTAAGGTATTTTCCAAGATCGATCTGCGATCAGGATACCACCAGTTGAAGATTCAAGAACAGGATATTCCGAAGACAGCTTTTACCACCAGGTATGGGCTGTATGAGTATACCGTTATGTCATTTGGTTTGACTAACGCGCCTGCCTATTTTATGAACATGATGAACAAAGTGTTTATGGAGTTTTTGGATAAGTTCGTCGTAGTGTTCATTGATGATATCCTGGTTTATTCGGAGAATGAAGAGGAGCATAAGGAGCATTTGCGTTTGGTACTTGGAAAGCTCAGAGGACACCAATTATATGCCAAGTTCAGCAAATGTGAGTTTTGGTTGAAAGAAGTAGGATTCCTCGGACATGTTATATCCGGAGAAGGTATAGCAGTAGATCCCGCTAAAGTTGAAACCGTGACCAAGTGGGAAGCCCCAACAATAGTTGGAGAGATCCGGAGTTTTCTTGGACTCGCAGGATACTACCGGAGATTTATTGAGAATTTCTCAAAGATTGTGAAGCCTATGACTGAGTTGTTAAAGAAAGATACCAAGTTCATATGGACAGAGGAGTGTGAGGCTAGTTTTCAGGAGTTGAAGAAACGCTTGGTTACCTCACCAGTGTTGATTTTGCCAGACCAGACCAAAGATTATGAGGTGTACTACGACGCTTCATGTCGAGGACTTGGAGCAGTGCTTATGCAGGAAGGGAGAGTTGTTTCATATGCCTCAAGACAACTGAAGCCCCATGAGTTGATTTATGCTACACATGATTTGGAGTTAGCAGCCGTAGTGCATGCTTTGAAAACATGGAGACATTTCCTCATTGGAAACCATTGTGAGGTGTACACGGATCATAAGAGTTTGAAGTACATTTTCACACAGAAGGAGTTGAATCTCAGACAAAGAAGAGGGTTGGATCTTATCAAAGATTATGATATGAAAGTACATTATCATCCCGGAAAGGCTAATGTAGTAGCTGACGCATTAAGCCGT
The DNA here is from genome assembly GCF_002162155.2 of Triticum dicoccoides. Taxonomy (NCBI): domain Eukaryota; kingdom Viridiplantae; phylum Streptophyta; class Magnoliopsida; order Poales; family Poaceae; genus Triticum; species Triticum dicoccoides. The sequence goes on along the minus strand of NC_041388.1, from coordinate 341,376,102 downwards.
AAGAGCCATGTCAATACATTAATGACGGGAGAAATACCCAAGGAGTTAGCAGAAAATCTTCGTGAACTATGTTTGGAAATAGTTCCGAGAGGCTATGTAGCAGCATTGGAGATTCAATCAACTTTGATGGATAGAATCAGGGAAGCTCAGAAGACCGACAAAGAGATTGCCGCTATAAAGGAGAAACTGAGCAAAGGAAAAGCTAAAGGATTTCGTGAGGATGAGCACGATACCCTATGGTTTGAAGACCGTGTTTATGTGCCCAATAACCCAGAGATCAGGAAGTTGATTTTGCAAGAGGCACACGATTCACCATATTCGATTCACCCAGGAAATACCAAGATGTATTTGGATTTGAAGGATATTTTCTGGTGGACCGGAATGAAGAAGGATATAGCGGAGTATGTAGCAGTTTGTGATGTATGCCAGAGAGTAAAGGCAGAGCATCAGAAGCCAGCAGGATTGTTACAACCATTGCCGATACCCGAATGGAAGTGGGATAAGCTAGGCATGGATTTTATCACGGGTTTGCCCAGGACTCGTTCAGGCTATGACTCAATTTGGGTTGTAGTTGATCGATTGACGAAAGTAGCTCATTTCATCCCAGTAAAGACCACTTACACCAGTGCTAAGTTGGCAAAGATATATATGACCAGAATAGTATGTCTGCATGGAGTTCCGAGGAGTATCGTATCAGATAGAGGAACCCAGTTTACCTCAAAGTTCTGGAAGCAGTTGCACGAAACTTTGGGTACCAGGCTAGAATTCAGTACAGCTTTTCATCCACAGATAGATGGACAGACCGAGAGAGTCAATCAGATTTTGGAGGATATGCTAAGAGCTTGTGCGCTAGATTATGGATCTAGTTGGGACGACAATCTGCCATATGTCGAGTTCTCTTACAACAACAGTTACCAAACCAGTTTGAAGATGGCCCCTTTCGAAGCTTTGTACGGAAGGAGGTGCAGGACACCGCTGTCGTGGGACGAAGTTGGAGATCGCCAGTTGTTTGGACCTGACTTGATTAAAGAGTCTGAACAGAAGGTGAAATTGATTCGCGATAGGCTCAAGGTAGCCCAGTCCAGACAGAAAAGTTATGCAGATTCTAAACGCAAGGAGACAATTTACGAAGTCGGAGATAGAGCTTATCTTCGAGTATCTCCACTACAGGGAACAAAGCGTTTTGGAGTTAAAGGGAAGTTAGCGCCATGATTTGTAGGACCATATCGAGTTTTGGAGCGTATGGGAGAAGTGGCCTACAAGTTGGAATTGCCTCAAGGATTGTCAGGAGTACATGATGTGTTCCACCTTTCTCAGTTGAAGAAGTGTCACGCGGAGATGGTTGACATACCATTGAGAGACACAGTGCCTTTGGAAACTATTCAGTTGGATAACGATTTGACCTATGAGGAGAAACCAGTTAAGATCCTCGAGTTTGCCAACCGAGTTACCCACAACAAAGTTATCAAGTTTTGCAAAGTTCAGTGGAGCCACCACTCAGAGGATGAAGCCACCTAGGAACGAGAGGAAGATTTGCTCAAAGACCACCCTCACCTATTTTCTAGCCAACCCGAATCTCGAGGGCGAGATTCATCTTAAGGGGGGTAGGTTTGTAACATCCCAAATTTTCAATTTGGAATGTTATACATTAGATCATCATTGCATATCATATTTTATTTTGCATTTTGGTTGATCCTAGAAAATTCTACGCAACTCAAGGACCCACGGAGAGAGTTGGGGATTTTGTTATTTTCATATTTGAGTTTTCTCAAATTTTGAGAATAGGATCATTTGATTTTATTTATTTTATCATCAATTATTTCTATTACAAAAATATGAGAGAGGGAATAAAACGACTTTCCCAAAATAGAGAAATATTGAGGATTTAATAATAAAATCAAATAAGATTTTATTTCGGAGTTTTTCGGTGTTTTTTTTGAATTTAGGAAAAATGCGCGTTTTTCAAAATTGCATTTAGGGCCCAAATAAATGTTCACTTTGTCGGGCTTGATTTTAGAAGCCCGGGAAAATTTATTTCGGGATTTTTGGAGTCCGTTTAGTATTTCTTTTTATTTTTTTCCTCCGAGCGTAACTATTTTAAAAAAGGGAA
>NC_041388.1:341361488-341373381 GCF_002162155.2 Triticum dicoccoides | reverse complement strand
CCGAGGTTCACCGCCGCCTCGTAGTCCGCGCCGCCTATTTTTTTAGAAAAACGAACGGTTTTTCCGTCGGTTTATTTTCGGTTTTTTTAGTTTTCATTTTTTAGATTGGTTTTTTTGGTTTAGGTTAAATAGCGAGCGTTCGCTCGTTTGTTCGTTTAAACGAACACGTTCATCGTTTAGATCTGGATAACGAACGTTCGTTTGTTAATTCGTTCGTCGTTTTCTTTTCTCGGATTAAATCCGTGATTTTTTTGATCGCGATTCCTGATCCGATTTTCGTTTTAGTATAACTTTTCGCTCGTTTATCGGAATCAGGCGATTCAAGCGCCTAGAGTTTCGTCTCGAAACCCTCTATCGGTTTAACCAACTTAAACAAGATTTGCTACTGTAAAACTTGCCCTAGATCCATATTACTAGAACGAAGTTGTTTTCTTTCGCCGTTTGACTTTCGTTGCTTCGTTCGATTTGATTCTTTTTGCCAACCGGAGTTCTTAAGTTGAACCTTCTGGTTAGATCTCTTATTTGAGTTTTCCCTATGCATTAAATGAGTACTTATTGTATGCTTGTTTGTTTGTTTGTGATAGAGTACCCGGAGTGCGCCGCCTGTTACTTCGAATCGTTAGGTTTCCCGGATCATCAGCAAGGCAAGTAACACTTTGATCATACCTTTTCTACTACCCAGTTTTATTGCATTAGATCAATCCTCACACATTGCATGATTAGGATCTAATTAAATTGTGGGATGGGAAGTAGATGAGGTAGTACCTATTACCCGTTTATTATCAAACCTTTGGGAGTTACTTCTACGTTTTCTTATTATGCCATGCTATGCTAGTAGACGTGGATTGGGTGAGTGATATCCATGACAGATGTGAGATTGTTAATTAATGGTTTATCTAAGGTGGCAACTTAAACACACATCTGGGGGGATTGAGGCACCTGGGTATTCCAGGACTTGCCTGTTTTCTTTTGGACCGCCACCCAGGCTCAAAGGGATCATAAGACTATTCATACTAGAAACTTCCGTGTGCAGCCGCAAGCTATTATGGGCTCTAGCATAGTTGACTAAGTCGTGCGAACTCTTACAGTGGTAGACTAGCAGATGTAGGGGATGTAGGTGGTACGGTCTACCCGATCGTAAGGTGCCAGCGCTTCTGAAAGACTATGTCTCGGTTATCCGTCTTCTCAAACACCATGTAGTGCGAGAAAACAAACGGAGGCGATCGAGTCTTGTGAGGAAAAGTGCGCAAACCTCTGCAGAGTGTAACAAACTAATCATGGTTAGTCGTGTCCCCGGTTATGGACATCTTGAGTATCTAGTACCTGGATTTTCATGTGAATCTCAACATGTTACTCTAAATTAATTTTGTTGGGTTATGTTTAATGATGATGCTTAATTGGGATTGAGAATGCTGTCAACCATTCTCAATGTTTAACAACCACCATGATAGTAATTAAATTTTATTCCTTTGAAGTAGGGAAAAATTGGCTTTACGCAAAACTGTAACCATAGAGCTTTCCACCAGCCAAATATGCATATAGTATAGTTGTTCATTCCATTACTCTCTATGTGTTACCTTGCTAGCATATTCCATGTGCTGACCCGTTTCGGGCTGCAACGTTAATGTTGTAGACTTTTCAGACGACGATTAAGGAGTTTTAGGTCGTGGTTCTATACTCAGTGATGCCGTTGGAGTTGATGGACTCACTTATCTTCCAAGCCTTCCGCTGTTATCGTTATTAGATGGACTTAAGCCATATTTATTGTAATAAGTTCTCTTTTGAGACACTCGATGTAATAAGTGTGTGATTGCTACTCTGCTATAAATCCTCCGAGTACTGTGTGGTGTCAGCATTACTGATCCAGGGATGACACCGGAGCACAGAGATCAGACTGTTTGAGGTCTGGTCGCTACAAAGGTACTGTAGTGAACTTGTTATTTATTTGTATTGGTGTTAAACCTACTGTATTCCAACTTCTCTATGGTTTATAAACTATTTTACTAGCCATAGATTCATCAAAAAAAGCAAACAACACACGCAAAACAGAATCTGTCAAAAAACAGAACAGTCTGTAGTAATCTGTTACTAACGCAAACTTCTGAAACACAAAAAATTCTACCAAAATTAGACGACCTGGGCAATTTGTTTATTGATCAGCAGCAATTGGAATCACTATTTTATCACGTTCTGGTGATTTTTGACAATTCGGGCACTGAGCGCAAAGATTCTGGAAATTACAGCAAGATCAAATAACTATATTCCAAGAAGATCTAATAGGTTTAACTTGGCATAAACACTAATTAAAAGATAAAACCACATATAAGCAGAATCTAGATGGATTATTTATTTCTAAACAAAACCAAAAACAAAAAACACAAAATAAAATTGGGTTGCCTCCCAACAAGCGCTATCGTTTAACGCCCCTAGCTAGGCATAAAAGCAAGGATAGATCTAGGTATTGCCATCTTTGGTAGGCAATTCTTCAATGAGGCATCCATCTCCTTTAGAATTTTCTTTCTTTCTAGTGATTATCAAACTTTTAGGCATAAGATCGAAAAATTCATTCGTGGCAAATGGTTCCTTAATGATTGTAAAAAGATCGGGGTGAATACTTATAGATTTAAGATCCGCATTTTCCTTAGACGATTCACCCTTATTTTTAGGAACATACATAAACTTGGCAATTTTAGTGGGTGGACTAGGAGTACTTTTTACGGAAGAAAAAGCAGTTCCCAAGTTGGTAATGATACCCTCAAGTTTATCGATTCGAGTAGAGTCTAGATTTATTTTTTCATTAACCATGGGTTCCTTCTCCTTAATATTTTTCAAAGTCATTCCTACCTTAGATCCATATTGAGTAATTTGATTATGAATATTTTTATCTAGATTTTCAATGGATTCAATGGTAGCAACTTTGTTTTCAATAATTTCAAGCCTTTGCATAACATGCTCCAAGGTTAACACAGTTCCATTAACCAAAAGGGGAGGTGAGCCAAATAAATCTATTAAAACATTATAGAAATCAAAAGTATGGCTACCCAAAAAATTCCCTCCGGTAATGGTATCAAGGATATATCTATACCAAGGATTAGCACCTACATAAAAATTGCGAAGAAGGACTGAAGTAGATTGCTTTCTCGTAGACCTATTTTGAGCATTGCAAATTCTATACCAAGCATCTTTCACTACAGGAATTAGCTATTTTGCCGTCTGCCATGGCGGACGGCAAAGGCATGAACGGCAGACAGCAAAGGCCTTTGCCGTTAGCCGCGGACGGCAAAAGGCTCCGGCAAAGTAGGCTACGGTAAACAGCTACTTTGCCGTCTGCTTCCTGGCGGCTGACGGCAAAGGACCTTTGCCATCTGCGGCGGACGGCAAAGAGAGCGGACGGCAATAATTGCGCTGTCAGTCCGTTAAGTGGCTAACGGCAGGCCTTTGTCGTCCGCCGCTGACGGCAAAATTTCTAGTGTCTTTGCCGTCCGCCGTATGATGTCATCTACACGTCACTACATGGCAGGTTCTTTGCCGTCCTCCACTAATGGCAAAGTCTTTGTCGTCTGCCACTGTAGGCAAACTGACCAAATGGGTCAGCTCCTAGGAAGCACAGCTGGATGCCACGTGTCTTCTTTGCCGTCCGCGGCAGACGGCAAAGAGCCCGTTGCCGTCGGTGGCAGACGGCAAAGAGCCTGCCATGTTGGCTCTTTTATCTGTTTTTTATTAAATCCAACAATTTTCATCACAAATATATATGACATATATAGATATATTTCAAAAGGCCATTACAGAGCAAACATATAAGATATCCAACACATAACTTCATCATCCAACCATATATATTACATGCATAGTTCCATCATACATAACAAGTTCAACATAGAGGCATCCAACCATATATATTACAATAGTTTCATCCAATGATACATGCATAGTTCAACGATACAAAAGAAACAGAGAAAGGTATAAGGAGCACTCCATCTATGCAAGCTTTCGTCAAGTGAATGAAATCTGCAAAATGGAAAATAAGAAAGTTAGAACAAGAAGAGTAGAACAAGAAGAAGACTAGAACAAGAAGAGTAGAACAAGAAGAAGACTAGAACAAGAAGAGTATGTCATTTATGAGCTAACTTACGTGAAATGGATCATATATGAGCTAACTAAGTTGAAATGGGTCGTTTATGAGCTAGCTAAGGTGAAATGGATCATTTATGAGCTAACTTAGTTGAAAGGGGTCGTTTATGAGCTAACTAAGGTCAAATGGATCGTTTTTGAGGTAACTAAGGTGAAATGGATCGTTTTTTAGCTAACTTAGGTGAAATGGATCATTTATGAGCTAACTTAGTTGAAATGGATCATTTTTGAGCTAACTTAGGTGAAATGGATCATTCATGAGCTAATTTAGTTGAAATGGATCTTTTTGAGCTAACTTAGGTGAAATGGATCATTTAAGAGCTAATTTAGGTGAAATGGATCATTTTTTAGCTAACTTGGTGAAATGGATCGTTTATGAGCTAAATTAGTTGAAATGGATCGTTTATGAGATAACCTAGGTAAGATGGGTCATTTTGGAGTTAACCTAGGTGAAATGGGTCATTTTAAAGCTAACGTAGGTAAAATGGATCATTTAGGAGCTAATCTAGGTAAAATGGGTCATTTTTGAGCTAACTTGGATGAACTGGATCATTTATAAGCTAACCTAGGTAAAATGGGTCATTTTAGAGCTAACTTAGGTAAAATGGATCATCTATGAGCTAACTAAGTTAATTATGCAATTTTTGACATAAGTAAGCTAAGTACAGATCGTTTTAGAGCTAACTTAGGTAAAATGGATGGTTTTGGAGGTCAGTAAGCTTATTAAGTCATTTTGGAGGAGAAGAAGCTAAGTCTAGGTCATTATGGTAAGCATTGGAGGAAATAAAGCTAAGTCTAGGTCTTTATGCATGTGTTAAGCAAAACACTAGATAAACTTATCAAGATCCAGGAGGTGTAGGAGCGGGGTGGCTCATGTCGGTAGATGGAGAAGGATCGTGCAATGCTTGTCTGGAGTTACGCTGCACCAAAGATCATTTCCAATGTCTTGTTAGCATGATGACACTCAAATGTTAAGACTAGCAAGTAATGTCCATTCAAATAAAACTCACCGTGGTCCTAGGAGCAATCACTGGCATCGGCGGAGCGGTCTGACCTGTCTTCTCGCACACAGACTGCACATTTGGTTTTGACGACTCAGTCATACTAGTTAGTAATGAGACAAACACTACATGAATGTTTTGGCTAATCTGCAGAAGAAACTTACCACAAGGAGCTCGTACATGGCCCTTGCCTGCATGTCATTCCGTGCCCTCTCCTCCTCCATCATCTTTGTCGTCCTCTCCTCCAACTCCCGCTGCCTCTCCGCCGCCTCCGCCAGAAGTTTCTCCGTTCTATCTCTCTCACTCTGTATAGCAGCCTGCAACACCACTCACATGACCATTTGTAATCATTGATGGAAGCGCACACAATGTAATTAATGGAGAAAGATAACTGAGTACGTATCACTAACCTTGATGGCGAGTTGCACTGGCCGTTCACGAGGCCTTATCTCAGGAGCGGAGCTCGACTGGCGCGCCTTGATCTCCGGGAGAGTGCTAGGACAACGGATAAGTCCATCTCCAATGGCTATGGAGCCATGGGACCTCCCGCCACCAGATATCATCACCGGCTCTGGATCAATGGGACCCTGGCTCGGGTTAAAGTCCTCCCCTTTCCTCGCCTTCCCCTCATCTCTATATCTCACGAGCTTGTTGTGGGAGGAGATGTTGGTGAAGTTGTTTGCATCATCGAGGTCAGACTGAGAGAAAGCCTTGACTTTCTTGAAAGAGGCAGTGTGGGCCATGGCATACAGGCACCTTATCCGCCTTATTGTAGCATGCCTGAAAGAGAGAAACAATGAAAATTAGTAATTAAAGGGCTCAAGCTAGCATGATGAACGAATTGCATGAATCATGAAGCAAACCACATACCCAGTTGCGCCCGAACTGATATAAGTTGGAGCTGCCTTGATGGTGTGGCACACCTTCCATTTGGGCACGTTTGTCCTTGGCCTTGTTGTGGAGGGCTAGCCATTGTTTTGAGCACCACTCATCGACCAACACCTCCCAACAATCCATCTGATCCGCACACCATCTCGGAGGCGCCTAAGTTAGCAAATAGAAACTTGAGCGCTACGGCTAAGAATTACTAAATGAAGGAACTTAAGTAGAGAAGGCCTTAATAATTACCTTCATGTACTGCTCCTTACTTAGGAACTTATCGCGGCACGCCGGCTTGGTCTTCTTGATACCACGCAAGGCGTAGTAGTCTCGAACAGCCTGCACCCGAGCCTCGTGCCGTAAGTTCTGGAGTAGGCGCTTGTAGACGTTCTCGATAACATGTGCCGTGTCCTCCTCGTATCCCTCCTCACACCTGTAGAATGTCTGCAATCAAATGAGACAATATTGATTAGTACAATTAATAACTAGCTAGTTGAAGATTTTTAAATGTGTAAAGGAGAAATTACCCAGAACTTTCTGATCACCATGTATGCCCTCGTGTCGCACACGACACCGTCGATAATCTCATCCGGCGGGGCCGGGGCAGCCACGTAGTGCTCCCAGCTCAATCCAAGCTCTGGAAGCCGACCCTCACCAGGCAACGTGACAAACCCCGGGAAGTTTTGCCGGCAAAGAACTCCAAGGACGGAGTTGGGCCGGCGGACACTATGATGGTGGTCCCAACCCCTGCAGCATGACAAGGCCAACGCATTAGTTATTTGAAGAAACATGAATGCAGAAGGTACAAAAATATTAAATGCACTTACGTACCTCTCCCCATCAGGGAAAATCAACCACCTCTTCTCGCGGGTCACCGGCACGGACGGGAGCCGTGTAGCACCACGCTGGTAGACGTTGCCCCCCTGCTCCCCCTCCTCATCAGTCGGCTCCCCGCCATCATCAGCATGGCCACTCGGCTCCCCGCCATGCTCAGGATGACCCGGCCAGGTACCCCATCCAGACGTGTGCTCCTCCGGGGTCTCGTGGGCCGAAGACTCGTGGACCGGAGGCTCATGGACCGGAGTCCGTGCAGCCTCCTCCTCAGATGAGTCCACCCTAGCAGTCACGTGCTCGGGTGAAACAGCTGGGGGTGGCGGCAAGGAAGGCGCCCTAGCAGTCACCGTACGTCCTCTCCCGCGACCACGTGCTCCAGCTCCTCTCTTCTTCTTACCTCGTCCCCTGCCGGGCACCGCAGTCGACGAAGAAGGGCCTAGCGGTGTCGCCATACTGTCCAGCAACGCTCGGCGGAGAGGTGCGTGTGGAATGGAAGACCTCGCACCACGCGCCGACGAAGAAGGGGCCTCGGCGCGCTCCCGACCAGCGCCCACCATCTTTCAACACCTGCCATGACAAAGAATAAACGAAATTAGTACAACATAAAAAAAGTACCGACATGAATAATAATATGTATATCACTTAAGTGTATCATCATCAAGTACAACATAAAAAAATTGAATACCTGACACTACTAATAATCTCGATCAGTATCATCAATAAATGCATAATCATCATCATCACTATAATCAATGATGGGCTCATAGGGTTCATTGGCATCAACATGTGCAAGGCCACCTTGACGTAATTGGTCAAGCATTGACAGGTCATCCGCAGCAGTAACCTCTTCTTGTTCCGGCTCTTCTTGTTCCTCCTCTGGGGTGATGTCGGATTCATTGTCGCTGTCTACTTCAATGTTTTGGGGTGAAGTATAGCGGTTCTTGAAATGCTTTTTGGAAAGACGTGTCTCTTGGAAGAATTCTCCTTCATATGTGTCTGGGTTAATGTGAGGTTCATAATCCTCTTCCTTTGGGGGAGAAAGTCTAGCACATGGCGGCACTTCATAAACGACATCCCAACCTTTCATATTTGGATTAGTTTGGCAGGCCCACGGTAGATAGAATACTTGGGTCGCCTGTTGAGCCATAATATAGACATCAGGAACATCTAAATGAGTGCTTTGGTTGATTTCAACTAGCCCTATATGTTCATGAGTCCTTCTAGTCTCCTTCGGCTGAAACCAATAACATTTGAAGACTACGACATTCGGTGGGTTTTCACCATAGAACAGAAGTTCATAAATTGCTTCAACCCTCTCCCATAATACTCGGTACCTCCTTCGCCGATAGCAGATACACAACAATTTGTAGACTTTCGGTCGGCCATAGATAGCTCTTTGCCATAGGTACAAAAGCGATACCCGTTGATGTCGTACTTGTCAAATGAACGGACCTTATAGTCAAAACCATTAGTGACTTGTCTCAATTCGGCGTCCATAGACTCTGAATTAGCCTACAAGTTTAATATGAAAGGATTGTTGCATTATGCACAAATTAGCGAATGAAATGAAATTGTCTAATAGAAATTACCGTTTGTTTGAACCAAGAGATGAAATCGGGATAGCCACCTCCTTGCTTTGCGAGAAGCTCATACTCTTCGACGGAATCCTTTTGGATCTCCGCTCCATACGAGAATATGGCGACGTATCGACTATATGACATATCCAGGAATAAGAGTAGTTCAAAGGAAATAGAAGTTGTGAAACAATGTACCGAGAACTTACTCGATGTACGGCCGCACTTCTATCAGGTTGTTGAAGATATACAACGAAATGGTCCGCCATTCTTCGTTATCCAAAGATACTGGATGTGAAACACTAGCTGGTGCGAGATTCCCTTTGAATAGGCTGAGGTTGGATCCACCCTTTTTAGGCTCGTCAGCATTGTACCGAGGCTTCGGATTATGCAAATGACGATTTTTGGCTTCGTAGTGCGCTGTTACGAAGTTTGCCGCCTCCTCTGTGATGAATGCCTCAGCCATCGATGCTTCAATTCTACGTTTATTTTTACATTTTTCTCGAAGCGTCTTCTGCATCCTCTCAGTTGGGTAGCACCAACGATTTTGCATGGGCCCCCCCAATCTTGCCTCGGTCGGGAGATGCAAAATCAAATGCTGCATTGGATTAAAGAAGCCCGGTGGAAAGATCTTCTCTAACTTGCAGATCAACTCCGGCACCAACTCTTCCATTTCTTCTAGCACGCCAGGCGATAGTTCTTTTGCACAAAGAACACGGAAGAAATAGCTGAGTTCTGCCAGTACTAGCCATTCATCCTCAGGGATGAAGCCATGCAACATCACCGACATTACCCGCTCAATCCATATGTGCCAATCATGACTCTTGAGACCAAATATCTTCAGTTTATCAAGATTCGCTCCCCTCTTTAGATTCGCTGCATACCCATCGGGGAACATCAACTGCTGTTGCACCCACAAGAGAATTTCCCTCATAGCTGGCCTTCCAAGATTGAACCAGGCCTTTGGCTTCGTCCAGTTCTGCTTTCCTTTCGGTTCTTTCATGTTTTGTAACGGCCTATCACATAGTGCCTCCAGATCGACTCTAGCCTTAGTATTATCCTTTGACTTCCCATCTATGCCGAACAATGTACCAAAAAGTGCCTCGGCGATATTCTTCTCAGTGTGCATCACATCGATGTTGTGTGGGCAAAGGAGGTCTTTGAAGTAAGGCAGATCCCATAAGCATGTTTTGTGAGTCCACACGTGCTTAGTATTATACCCCTTGAAGTACCCTGGACGTTGTGGATCTGGCTCAAGAGCGTTTAACTGATCCGGGGTCTGTTGGTCTGTCAATGCAGGTGGTGCAGAGTTTTTGACAACTCTACCCCTGATGAAGTTCTTCTTGTCTTTCCTGAACTTATGGCGAGGATCCAGGAATTGTCTATGCATGTCGAAGCAAGAAAACTTGCGACCGGCCTGAAGCCAACGAAACTCAAGAGCTCCCTTGCATGTGGGGCACGGGAACCTTCCATGCACACACCAACCAACGAATAGCGCATACGCCGGCAAGTCATGCGTCGAGTACATGTACCAGACACGCATTATGAAGTTCCGTTTGCTAAAGGCGTCGTATGTCTTGAACCCATTATCCCAGGCTTCTTGCAATTTGTCCTTAAGCGGCTGCATGTACACATTCATATTTTTGCCCGGATAGTTGGGTCCTGGAATTATCAACGTCAGGAAAATGTTCTTTCTTTGCATAATCTGTCCGGGGGGGGGAGATTGAGTGGAAAGACAAATACGGGCCAACAACTGTATTGGGATGCTGTCATATCAAACACACTAAACTCATCCGTGCTGATGCCGACTCGAGGATGCCTCGGATCTGCCGCTTTGTCAGCATGTAATTCATCAAACTTTTTCCATGCAACACCATCCGATGTGTGTACCATCATCAGATTCCCATCTGCATCTAGTTCGGTTCTTTTGCCTGTTTTGTGCCATGTCATCTGTCTGGCCGTCTCTTCGACCATGAAAAGACGTTGAAGTCTTGGTACGATTGGCATATACCGAAGAACACTAACGGGGATGTCCGACTGGTACAGGTTTGCAGGCATTACATGGCCTTTGGGTAGAAAGCGTCCAAATACTGTCATAATTGCGTCATAGCATTCTCTGCCCAAGTTGAACTGAGCCTTCAGAGCCTTTACTTGTGAGATGGCATCCTACTGACAAAGCTCAGTGTGCTCGTGGAGCGGACGTTTCGAAGACTCCAACATTTCATTGAAGGCCTTTGCAGATTCCTCCATCTCCTCGTCCGAATCCCGAGCATCATCATAGCCTTGCACCATGTTTTCCATCCCGGTACCATGCTCGTCGGTGCGACGATGATCCACCTCAGCTCGGTCACGTTGGGCAGACTCACCATGAAATGTCCACACTGTATAATCGGGCGTAAAACCACTCTTCTGTAGGTGTTTGCCCATTTCAGCCTCTGTCTTCTTTTCCCAATTGCCGCACCGGAAACAGGGGCACCAGGTTTTCTTTTGGCCATTTGCAAATGCGGCTTGCACAAACCCCTTAGTTTTTGTGAACCATTCAGTGCTCCATTTGTTCTGACCAGTGTGACCGGTATACATCCAAGCACGGTCACTCATCTTGACTTTCAGAGCTACTGGACACACAACAATTATATATGTAATTCACCATGTATATATTCATTAGTTGATCTACTTTGTCAATTTTATTACGTCCATGCAACCTACACTCTAATAGGTAATGATAGGCCCTAATCCCACCCGCGTATGTGTAGATTTGGTTCATTTTCCCATGCTATGCTCCGGATCCGACGCAAAATTTCGGCAGCACCTCCCCGCTGTTCTCCTGATACACGTCTCTGCAATAAACAGAGAGGATGTGTACCCGGAGAACAACAGGGGAGGCACTGACGAAATATATGCGTCGGATCCGGAGCAAAGCATATGGGAAAACGAACCCAATCTACACATACTCGGGCTGTCCATGGATAGCGTTGGACAATTCGAAAGAATCAAGGTTATAAATATGCAAATGCATGCATATTTATAACTATGACGCTTTCGAACGGGAGACACATATTGGTTACGCATACTGATGATTCAAGACACATATATAGCTAGCTATCAAGTTTCATCGGAATAGATCAAATAATTAATGGGGGAGGAGGACTTGTCATTTGTGCTCACCCACGAACGAAGGGGTAGAGCTCGTCAAACGCACGGCGAGGTCGTCGAACACCAAACCTTGCAGCGATGAAACAACTGCACATTTAAAACTACACGATCAACACAATTATATATGATGTTTTTCATAACAAAATCGAAAAATATATGACCTAACTAATAATTCACAAATATATGACCCCGTCGGCCTCTGGAAGGCCAAAGAACACCTTTTCGGGAGGTGTCGGTGGTCGGGGTGTCCTGTCGGTGTCGGGGTGCCGTGTCGGGGTCGGGGTGCTGTTTCGGGGTCGGGGGGTCGGGGTGTCGTGTCGA
>NC_041388.1:341350868-341360158 GCF_002162155.2 Triticum dicoccoides | reverse complement strand
TTAAATCTTTGTCGTCCGCCCCCCTTTGCTGTCCGCTTATTTGCTCTTTGCCGTCTGCTAGCAGACGACAAAGAGGGGGGCCCGTTAAGTTTTTTTTAAGCAGCTCGTCAGTGGGGCCCCTCCCTCTTTGCCGTCTGCTAGCCGACAGCAAAGAATCTTTGCCGTCAGCTAGCGGATGGCAAAGAACTGGCTGATGGCAAAGGCTTTCTTTGCCATCAGCCAGTTCTTTGCCGTCTGCTTTCGGGTAGCTGATGGCAAAGAGCTTCTTTGCCATCTGCTAGCAGACGGCAAAGAGCTGGCAGATAGCAAAGTAGCTGATTCCAGTAGTGTTTTAGATTTTCTCCCTCCATTTGTTTAAAATTTAGCACTTCATTCTCGGGAGATAACGGAGAAGATAAGGAATTCGACATAGCGACAGGTAAGCAAACTAACACACGAGCAAACAAAAGGCAAGGGGAAAAAGAGGAGGGCGAATAAAACGGTAAGGGTGAAGTGGGGGAGAGGAAAACGAGAGGCAAATGGCAAATAATGTAATGCGAGAGATAGAGATTGTGATGGGTACTTGGTATGTTGACTTTTGCGTAGGCTTCCCCGGCAACGGCGCCAGAAATGGCTCGTTGATGGGAGAGTAAATCTTGACTTGACTTGGCGTAGGCCTCCCCGGCAACGGCGCTAGAAATGGCTCGTTGACGGGAGAGTAAATCTTGACTTGACTTGGCGTAGGCCTCCCCGGCAATGGCGCCAGAAATCCTTCTTGCTACGTCTCGAGCTAGCGTTGGTTTTCCCTGAAGAGGAGGGGGTGATGCAACACAGTAGCGTAAGTATTTCCCTTAGTTTTTGAGAACCAAGGTATCAATCCAGTAGGAGGTCACGCGCAAGTCCCTCGTACCTGCACAAAACGGTAGCAACTCGCAACCAACGCTTAGGGGTTGTCAATCCCTTCACGGTCACTTACGAGAGTGAGATCTGATAGAGATAATATTTTTGGTATTTTTGGTATAAAGATGCAAAGTAAAAAGTAAAAGCAAAACAAGTAAAATAAAGTAATGGAGATTGATATGATGGGAATAGACCCTGGGGCCATAGGTTTCACTAGTGGCTTCTCTCAAGAGCATAGATATTCTACGGTGGGTGAACAAATTACTGTTGAGCAATTACTGCATAGTTATGAGGTTATCTAGGTATGATCATGTATATAGGCATCACGTCCGTGACAAGTAGACTGACTCCTGCCTACATCTACTACTATTACTCCACTCATCGACCGCTATCCAGCATGCATCTAGAGTATTAAGTTAAAAACAGAGTAACGCCTTAAGCAAGATGACATGATGTAGAGGAATAAATTCATGCAATGTGATAAATACCCCATCTTGTTATCCTCGATGGAAACAATACAATACGTGCCTTGCAACTCTTTCTGTCACTGAGTAAGGACACCGCAAGATTGAACCCAAAGCTAAGCACTTCTCCCATTGCAAGAACTACCAATCTAGTTGGCCAAACCAAACGGATAATTCGAAGAGACTTGCAAAGATAACTCAATCATACATAAAAGAATTCATAGAAGATTCAAATATTATTCATAGATAAGTTGGATTATAAACCCACAATTCATCGGTCTCAACAAACACACCGCAAAAAGAAGATTACATCGAATAGATCTCCACAAGAGAGGGGGAGAACATTGTATTGAGATCCAAAAAGAGAGAAGAAGCCATCTAGCTACTAGCTATGGACCCGAAGGTCTGAAGTAAACTACTACACTTCATCGGAAGGGCTATGGTGTTGATGTAGAAGCCCTCCGTGATGGATGCCCTCTCCGGCGGAGCTCCGGAACATGCCCCAAGATGGGATCTCGTGGATACAGGAAGTTGCGGCGGTGGAATTAGGTTTTTGGCTCCCTCTCTGGTCTAATGGGGGTACGTAGGTATATATAGGAGGAAGGAGCACGTCGGTGGAGCTCCGAGGGGCCCACGAGGCAGGGGGCGTGCCCAGAGGGGCGCCCTCCACCCTCGTGACCTCCCCAGAAACTTCTTGGAGTAGGGTCCAAGTCTCCTGGATCACGTTCGGTGAGAAGATCACGTTCCCGAAGGTTTCATTCCGTTTGGACTCCGTTTGATATTCTGTTTCCTCGAAATACTGAAATAGGCAAAAAACAGTATTTCTGGGCTGGGCCTCCGGTTAATAGGTTAGTCCCAAAAATAATATAAAAGTGGAAAATAAAGCCCATATAGTCCAAAACAGTAGATAAAGTAGCATGGAGCAATCAAAAATTATAATTGTCACTCCGATTGTCGGAGAGGTATCTCTGGGCCCACTTGGTAATGCATGATACGTCTCCAACGTATCTATAATTTTTGATTGCTCCATGCTATATTGTCTACTGTTTTGGACAATACTGGGCTTTATTATCCACTTTTATATTATTTTTGGGACTAACCTATTAACCGGAGGCCCAGCCCAGAATTGCTGTTTTTTTGCCTATTTCAGTGTTTCGAAGAAAAGGAATATCAAACGGAGTCCAATTGACCTGAAACTTCACGGAACCTATTTTTGGACCAGAAGAAGCCCACGGAGTACCGGAGTTGCACCAGGGGAGTCCCGGGATGCCCACGAGGGTGGGGGGCGCGCCCCCTGCCACATGGACAGCCCGGAGGTCCACCGACGTACTTCTTCCGCCTATATATATATATCCATATACCCTAAAAACTTCGGGGAATATAATAGATCGGGAGTTCCAGCGTCGCAAGCCTCTGTAGCCACCAAAAGTCAATCGGGACCCTGTTCCGGCACCCTGCCGGAGGGGGGAACCCTCACCGGTGGCCATCTTCACCATCCCGGCACTCTCCATGATGAGGAGGGAGTAGTTCACCCTCGGGGATGAGGGTTTGTACCAGTAGCTATGTGTTTGATCTCTCTCTCTCTCTCTCTCTCTCTCGTGTTCTTGATTTGTCACGATCTTGATGTATCGCGGGCTTTGCTATTATAGTTGGATCTTATATTTCTTCTCCCCCTCTACTCTCTTGTAATGGATTGAGTTTTCCCTTTGAAGCAATCTTAACAGATTGAGTCTTTAATGACTTGAGAACACTTGATGTATGTCTTTCAGTGTGTATCTGAGGTGACAATGGGATATCACGTGATTCACTTGATGTATGTTTTGGTGATCAACTTGCGGGTTCCGCCCATGAACCTATGCATAGGGTTGGCACACGTTTTCGTCTTGACTCTCCGGTAGAAACTTTGGGGCACTCTTTGAAGTACTTTGTGTTAGATTGAATAGATGAATCTGAGATTGTGTGATGCATATCGTATAATCATACACACGGATACTTGAGGTGACATTGGAGTATCTAGGTGGCATTAGGGTTTTGGTTGATTTGTGTCTTAAGGTGTTATTCTAGTATGAACTCTAGGGCTTTTTGTGACACTTATAGCAATAGCCCAATGGATTGATTGGAAAGAATAACTTTGAGGTGGTTTCGTTCCCTACCATAATATCTTTGTTTGTACTCCTCTATTACTGGCTTTGGAGTGACTCTTTGTTGCATGTTGAGGGATAGTTATATGATCCAACTATGTTATTATTGTTGAGAGAACTTGCACTAGTGAAAGTATGAACCCTAGGCCTTGTTTCCTATCATTGCAATACCGTTTACGCTCACTTTTATCATTAGTTACCTTGCTGTTTTTATATTCTCAGATTACAAAAACCTATATCTACCATCCATATTGCACTTGTATCACCATCTCTTCGCCGAATTAGTGCACCTATACAATTTATCATTGTATTGGGTGTGTTGGGGACACAAGAGACTCTTTGTTATTTGGTTGCAGGGTTGCTTAAGAGAGACCATCTTCATCCTACGCCTCCCACGGATTGATAAAACTTAGGTCATCCACTTGAGGGAAATTTGCTACTATCCTAGAGACCTCTGCACTTGGAGGCCCAATAACGTCTACAAGAAGAAGGTTGTGTAGTAGACATCAAGCTCTTTTCTGGCGCGTTGCCGGGGAGGTGAGTGCTTGAAGGTATATCTTTAGATCTTGCAATCGAATCTTTTTGTTTCTTGTTTTAGCACTAGTTTATTTTATAAAAGAAAACTATAAAAAATGGAATTGAGTTTACCACACACGCTTCATCTTTTTAATATCTTTTGTGAGTATGATGGGAAGGAAAATTGTGCCAAAGTGTTAGAAGAAGAATGCATTAAAATGTTTGGTACTAAATCCTTGAATGATGAGCATGATTGCAATGTTGTTAGTATGAACTCCTTGAATATCCATAGTACTAATGATGATTGCACTAGTTATGATGAAAATGTCTCCTATAAACATGTCAATTTTTGTGGAGTGCACTGGGTTTGCAAGTACACACCAAATAGGGAAGATAGAAATTGCAAGAGGCATAAGTATTTATAAACTAAATGGTTGCAAGAAAGGCTAAATGTGAGTGCTGAAAATTTAAAATATCTTTACCGTACTTGTGAACTTTGCAATGAACATGGTCATTTAAATATCAATTGCAAATTGTTTCATGATCGAATCATGTCCAAAAATTGTGATGCCTTGATTTCTCTTGCACATCATAATGAACTTAGTTTGCTTTTGGGTTATGAAGAAATGAAACGTCTAACTAAGCATATTCCAGAATATAACCTTCAGAAATTCCTCGATATTGATCTAGAAGAAATTTATATGTATTGTGCAGTGAATTGCATTGAAAATCCTTATATTGCCAATTACATAAAGAAAAGAAAGAAATTAGAGGATGAAGAGAATACTAACGAAAGGGAAGAGACTTCCCAATATCCTCCTATTGTTTCTTATGATGAATCAGGTAACGAGGAGGAGCCTTCTATTCAACCAATCTCATTAATAAGGAGCTCCAAAAAGAGGATTGAACCCACACATGTTGTGGTGAAGAAGAAGAAAAGAAAAAGGAAGAGAGGTAAAAAGATATCTCTCCCAAATAATGTTGCTCCTATTATTGTTGTGCCTCATAAAGATGAATCAAAAATAATTGTGGAAGATGATGCACTTGATGATGATCTCGTTATGCCTATTGCTTGTTGTGATGATTATGATTGGGAAGATAATGATACTTATTATGATCTTGAAAATCTTTTTGGCACTTGCTTGGAAGAATATGATGATAATGTTTGCTATACTATTGGTGCTATCCATACCATTAATGATGAGAGTGATTATGCTTATGATATGAAAAGGCCCAAGCTTGGGGATGCGATGTTTCATGAAGATGATGTTTTTGAGAATATATTTGCTGCAATTAATGTTTGTCCCAAGCTTGGGGATGCTAAGTTTAATGAAGATGATATTTTTAGTATCACAAGTTTTGATATGCAAATTTGTTATGATGATAGCATGCCTCCTACTTATGATGATTATATTTATGAAAGTTGGTTTGGAAGAGTGTCAACTTTAGGAAGTAATGATCCCACTATTTTGGAGGATGTTGAATCTTATAATATTTATTAAAGTGGATTTGGAGAGGTCATGACTTTATTTAGTGATGTATCCACTATTTCGGAAGAGGTTTCAATCGAATATGATGAGAACAAAGTTGCTACTTATGATGATTATTGTGATAAAAGTTATGCTATAAAGAGTAGTGATGATTATATTTATAAAACTTGTCATGATTATGAGTACCCCTTCTCTGAACATTACTCTTTTAATGTGGAAATAATTTATAGTATTCAAGTCTCTTATGATGCTCCCACTATTATTCATGAGAAGAAATTTGCTTATGTGGAGAGTAATAAAATTTCTATGCAAGTAGATCATGAAAAGTATGCTCTAGGTGCTGGTTATATTGTTGAATTCATTCAGGATGCTACTTAAAATTATTATGAGGGATGAATATATGCTTGTAGGAATTGCAATAATATCAAGTTTCCTCTCTATGTGCTTAAGTTTTTGAAGTTACGCTTGTTTTGCCTTCCTATGCTAGTTGATTATTGTTCCCATAAGTTGTTTGCTCACAAAATCCCTATGCATAGGAAGTGGGTTAGACTTAAATGTGCAAGTGATATTCTTCATGATGCTCTCTTTATGTTTCAATTCTTATCTTTTATGTGAGCATCATTGAAATCATCATGCCTAGCTAGGGGCGTTAAACGATAGCGCTTGTTGGGAGGCAACCCAATTTTATTTTAGTTTATTGATTTTTGGTTCTGTTTAGTAATAAATAATCCATCTAGATTCTGTTTAGATGTGGTTTTATGTTTTAATTAGTGTTTGTGCCAAGTAGAACCTTTGGGAAGACTTGGGTGAAGTCTTTATGATCTTGCTGTAAAAAACAGAAACTTTAGCGCTCACGAGATTAGCTTTAACTTTTTAATGGAGAGTGCTATTTAGTTAATTATTTTTTAAGATTATTACTAGACAAATTCCTCAGGTCCACCAATTTAGTTTAGAATTTTTGGAGTTCCATAAGTTTGCGTTAGTTACAGATTACTGCAGACTGTTCTGTTTTTGACAGATTCTGTTTTTCGTGTGTTGTTTGCTTATTTTGATGACTCTATGGCTAGTAAAATAGTTTATAAACCATAGAGAAGTTGGAATACAGTAGGTTTAACACCAATAAAAATAAATAATGAGTTAATTACAGTACCTTGAAGTGGTGTTTTGTTTTCTTTCGCTAACGGAGCTCACAAGATTTTCTGTTAAGTTTTGTGTTGTGAAGTTTTCAAGTTTTGGGTAAAGATTCGATGGACTACGGAATAAGGAGTGGCAAGAGCCAAAGCTTGGGGATTCCCAAGGCACCCCAAGGTAATATTCAAGGATAACCAAGCGTCTAAGCTTGGGGATGCCCCGGATGGCATCCCCTCTTTCGTCTTCGTTCATCGGTAACTTTACTTGGAGCTATATTTTTATTCACCACATGATATGTGTTTTGCTTGGAGCATCATGTCATTTTATTTTGTGTTGCTTGTTGTTTGAATAAAATACCAAGATATTAAATTCCTAAAATGGGAGAGTCTTCACTTAGTTGCATAATTATTCGACTACTCATTGATCTTCACTTATATCTTTCGGAGTAGTTTGTTGTTTGCTCTAGTGCTACACTTATATCTTTTAGAGCACGGTAGTGGATTTGTTTTATAGAAACTATTTATCTCTCATTCTTCACTTAGATTATTTTGAGAGTCTTAAATAGCATGGTAATTTGCTTAAAAATCTAATATGCTTGGTATTCAAGATTTGTAAAACTTTCTTTTGAGTGTGTTGAATTCTAAGAAAAGTTTGATGCTTGATAATTGTTTTGAGATATGAAGATGGTGATATCAAAGTCATGCTAGTTGAGTAGTTGTGAATTTGAGAAATGCTTGTCACTAGTAGAAAACGGAGCTTTAAAACCGGTTTGTAAGGGCCTTTAGTGCCGGTTATGGAACCGGCACTAAAGTGTGGGCACTAAAGCCCCCCCCCCCTTTAGTACCGGTTCGGCACGAACCGACGCTAAAGTGCCACCACGTGGCGTGAGCTCACGCCCTGGTATGGGGGACCTTTAGTACCGGTTGGTGTTACCAACCAGTCAGGGTGTGCATTCGGTTTTTTCGATTTGATTCGGTTCGGTTTATACGGTTTTCAGTTTTATACGGTTTTTATACTTCGGTTTATACAGTTTTATACGAAATACAGTTTGGTTTCGATAATAACCATTTAGCTTCGGTTCGGTTTCGGTAATAACCAAAATAACCAAAGTTGACGCAATTTTTTTAACTACATATAATTTTATCTCAAAAAAAAATTGGTGTTGTCTCCATATAAATGGTACTAAGCTATTATTACCGTCAGGGAAGTACGTGCATGTAGCGGTAAAGCTATCCTACATGGCTACATGCATACGTGTGTTAAGCCATTAAGAGTAAAGGCCATCATTAGCTTTTCATGCTCAGACGATTTGATGATTGTAGTGCATAACTGCATATGATAGTAGTGTCTCGTCGGGAAAGCAAACCCGCATGCATAGAATTGATCGGACCCAGGAGCTAGCCCATAAATTATCAGGCCCACTCAAGCTTTAGTCTGCCAGCCCAACACATGAAAAATCTGTACTGCCGTTTGTTGCGTGCTGGTGCGCTGAGTCCCGTGAGAATAGTCCCACCTCGCCAGTTGACACAGCATGTAGCAGGCTAGCTCGTTATATAATGGAGCGACTTTGCAGCAGACACAAGCACGCAGCTCTACGCTTCTCTCTGCTGGCCCTTGCGCACATATATTTTTTCCAACTTCGGTTAATTCGGTTTAACCGAACGGTTTTTGGTTTTAAACCGAAAAAACCGAGGAGCAAATGGTTTCTAAAATTCAAAACTGAAACTGAAACCGAAAACTGGAAAAACCGAAATTTCAGTTCGGTTTGGTTTTTTTGGTTTGGTTTTTGGTTTTCGGTTCGGTTTTGCACACCCTGACCAACCAGTACTAAAGGTTTTTTTTTTGAAAATTTTGGAATTTTTTTTTGATTTTTTTTGATTTTTAATTTTTCTAAATTATTTGATGATTTAGTCTCTAATCACCTCTCTTAACTGCTCAAGTGTGGATCACTCATTCCAAATCATCTAACTTCCCGACCGGTCACCCATCCCTCTCACTACTCCAACCCGAGCACACTTAACTTTCGGGTTCTATTCTCCTTCGTTTTCAAGTCTGCACTTGTTGTTTTCCTGACAATAGTAAGATGTTAATCCTATTAACCCTCAGGAGTTTAGCTTGAGCATGAAGTCACACATTTCACCATTTGAGTTTGAAACTATTATTCTAAAAAACAGTAATTATTTAGTAACGCTAATATTTCTTGAATAAGTTTGACCATAGTTTGACCATAGTTTGACCAGATTTGACCAAAATTCAAAAAATTGAAATAATTATTTAGTAACACTAATATTCTTGAATAATTATGTAGTAACATTAATACTTCTTGAATAAGTAGTTTGACCAGATTTAACCAAAATTTTTTAAAAAAACTGAAATTTGACCATATCTTTTTTTCCTTTTGGAATTTGAGGATTCTAAAAAATTCCAAACAGGCCATAGGCCGTCTCCATCGGATGCGGATTTTTGTGCTGAATTTTTTGATATATTATACATTTTTTTCCGACATCGTATGCAAAAGTTATAGCCGTTTTACATTTTCCCTACACTTTTTGCAAAACATGTCCAAATTTAAGTTTTCAAATTTTCCTAACTAGTGGATGTAGTAATATAACTACCTCTCGAAGGATTTTATTTTTTGAAGTTTTTATCATTTTCTTTTGATTTTTTCA
>NC_041388.1:341265467-341350348 GCF_002162155.2 Triticum dicoccoides | reverse complement strand
CCTATAGTGCCGGTTTGTGTCCTCAACCGGGAAAAGCCAATACTATCAAGGAGGGATGAGGTGTTGCTTAATGAGCCTCTTGCTTCATGTGCTTAGTGATATGCTCCAAAACCCTCAACTACTTTCCCACTTCCACATATGACCTAAACCCAAAGCCAAACTCGGTCATACCGAATCTTCCTATCCGGTGCCACCGAGTTTCACTTGTCATAGGCCACTGCCAAACCCTAGCAATTCGGTTCTACCGATAGGGATCTCGGTCTCACCGAGATGGGATTGCAAACTCTCTGTTATCTATTGCAATATTTTCAGTCCCACCGAGATATGCAATCGGTCCCACCAAGATTGCAATGTAAATTCAGTGTTTCCTTTTTGTAACTTTTCGGTCTCACCGAAAGAGCAAATCGGTCCCACCGAGTTTGCCTGACCAACTCTCTGGTTAGCTAATTACCAAATTCGGTCTCACCGAGTTTGTGTAATCGGTCTCACCGAGATTACGTTATGCCCAAACCCTAACCATATCGGTCCCACCGAGTTGCATGTCAGTCCCACCGAAAATCTCTAACGGTCACTAGGTTTACATTTTCGGTCCGACCGAGTTTGTTGATTCGGTCCCACCGAGATTGGAAAACTGTGTGTAATGGTTGGATTTTGTGTGGAGGCTATATATACCCCTCCACCTCCTCTTCATTCGTAGAGAGAGCCATCAGAACACATACACCATTCCAACTCATATGTTCTGAGAGAGAACCACCTACTCATGTTTTGAGACCAAGATATTCCATTCCTACCATATGAATCTTGATCTCTAGCCTTCCCAAGTTGCTTTCCACTCAAATCTTCTTTCCACAAAATCCAAATCCTATGAGAGAGAGTTGAGTGTTGGGGAGACTATCATTTGAAGCACAAGAGCAAGGAATTCATTACCTACACACCATTTGTTACTTCTTGGAGAGTGGTGTCTCCTAGATTGGCTAGGTGTCACTTGGGAGCCTCCGACAAGATTGTGGAGTTGAACCAAGGAGTTTGTAAGGGCAAGGAGATCGCCTACTTCGTGAAGATCTACCGCTAGTGAGGCAAGTCCTGTGTGGGCGATGGCCATGGTGGGATAGACAAGGTTTCTTCTTCGTGGACCCTTTGTGGGTGGTTTCTTCTTCGTGGACCCTTTGTGGGTGGATCCCTCCGTGGACTCGCGCAACCGTTACCCTTTGTGGGTGGAGCCCTCCGTGGACTCGCGCAACCGTTACCCTTTGTGGGTTGAAGTCTCCATCAACGTGGATGTAGGATAGCACCACCTATCCGAACCACGGGAAAAACATCCGTGTCTCCAATTGCGTTTGAACTCTCCAAACCCTTCCCTTTACATTCTTGCAAGTTGCATGCTTTACATTCCGCTGCTCATATACTCTTTGCATGCTTGCTTGATATGTATTGTGTATGTTGAAATTGTGCCTAAACTCCACTTAAACTGCAAAAGCTTAAAAATTGCAACTTTAGCATTAAGTGTCTAATCACCCCCCTCTAGACACATCTACTTCTAGATCCTACACTCGTGTTCTTGATTTGGCACGATCTTGATGTATCGCGAGCTTTGCTATTATAGTTGGATCTTATGTTTCTTCTCCCCCTCTACTATCTTGTAATGGATTGAGTTTTCCCTTTGAAGTAATCTTATCGGATTGAGTCTTTAATGACTTGAGAACACTTGATGTATGTCTTGCCGTGTGTATCTGAGGTGACAATGGGATATCACGTGATTCACTTGATGTATGTTTTGGTGATCAACTTGCGGGTTCCGCCCATGAACCTATGCATAGGGGTTGGCACACGTTTTCGTCTTGACTCTCCGGTAGAAACTTTGGGGCACTCTTTGAAGTACTTTGTGTTAAATTGAATAGATGAATATGAGATTGTGTGATGCATATCGTATAATCATACACACGGATACTTGAGGTGACATTGGAGTATTTAGGTGACATTAGGGTTTTGGTTGATTTGTGTCTTAAGGTGTTATTCTAGTACGAACTCTGGGGCTGTTTCTGACACTTATAGGAATAGCCCAATGGATTGATTGGAAAGAATAACTTTGAGGTGGTTTCGTACCCTACCATAATCTCTTTGTTTGTACTCCACTATTAGTGGCTTTGGAGTGACTCTTTGTTGCATGTTGAGGGATAGTTATATGAGCCAACTATGTTATTATTGTTGAGAGAACTTGCACTAGTGAAAGTATGAACCCTAGGCCTTGTTTCCTATCATTGCAATACCGTTTACGCTCACTTTTATCATTAGTTACCTTGCTATTTATATATTTTCAGATTACAAAAACCTATATCTACCATCCATATTGCACTTGTATCACCATCTCTTCGCCGAACTAGTGCACCTATACAATTTACCATTGTATTGGGTGTGTTGGGGACACAAGAGACTCTTTGTTATTTGGTTACAGGGTTGCTTGAGAGAGACCATCTTCTTCCTACACCTCCCACGGATTGATAAACCTTAGGTCATCCACTTGAGGGAAATTTGCTACTGTTCTACAAACCTCTGCACTTGGAGGCCCAACAACGTCTACAAGAAGAAGATTGTGTAGTAGACATCAATGCACATCACTTAAGCCTTGCAAATTTCAACTTATGAGTTAGTTGCGGGATGATGTATTACGGAACAAGTAAAGAGACTTGCCGGTAACGAGATTGAACTAGGTATTGAGATACCGACGATCAAACCTCGGGCAAGTAACATACCGATGACAAAGGGAACAACGTATGTTGTTATGCGGTTTGACCGATAAAGATCTTTGTAGAATATGTGGGAGCCAATATGAGCATCTAGGTTCCGCTATTGGTTATTGACCGGAGACATGTCTCGGTTATGTCTACATAGTTCTCGAACCCATAGGGTCCGCACGCTTAAAGTTCGATGACGGTTATATTATGAGTTTATGTGTTTTGATGTACCGAAGGTAGTTTGGAGTACTGGATGTGATCACGGACATGACGAGGAGTCTCAAAATGGTCGAGACATAAATATAGATATATTGGACGACTATATTTGGACACCGGAATGGTTCCGAGTGAGATTGGGATAATACCAGAGCTCCGAGAGATTATTGGAACCCCCCGGGAGGTATATGGGCCTCAATGGGCTTTAGTGGAAAGGAGGGGAAAGGAGCAAGGGAGGGGGCGCCCCCCATGCCCAATCCGAATTGGGAGGGGGCGACTCCCCCTTTGCTTCCTCCCTCCTTCCTCTTCCTTCCCTCTCCCTCTCCAAATAGGAAAAGGAGGAGTCCTACTCCTGGTGGGAGTAGGACTCCCCCCTTGCGCGCGCCTCCTCCCCTTGGCCGGCCCTCTCCTCCCCCCTTTATATACGGAGGAGGGGGGCAACCCATAGACACAACAATTGATCCTTTGGATCTCTTAGCCGTGTGTGGTGCCCCCCTCCACCATAGTCCACCTTGGTCATATCGTAGCGGTGCTTAGGCGAAGCCCTGCGGCGGTAGAACATCATCATCGTCACCATGCCGTCGTGCTGACGGAACTCTCCCTCAAAGCTCGGCTGGATCGGAGTTCGAGGGACGTCATCGAGTTGAACGTGTGCTGAACTCGGAGGTGCCGTGCATTTGGTACTTGATCAGTCGGATCATGAAGACGTATGACTACATCAACCGCGTTGTGCTAACGCTTCCGCTTTCTGTCTACGAGGGTACGTGGACACACTCTCCCCCTCGTTGCTATGCATCACGATGATCTTGTGTGTGCGTAGGATTTTTTTTGAAATTACTACGTTCCCCAACATCTACAACTATCGCTACCGCTTAGTGATGAAGTAAAGCAATTACATGGCGATTGCATTTCATACATTAAAGCGACAACCGTAAGGCTCCTGCCAGTTGTCGATAACTTCTACAAAACATTATCATCTCATACAACAATTTATATCTCATCACGTCTTGACCATATCACATCACAACATGTCCTGCAAAAATAAGTTAGACGTCTTCTACTTTGTTGTTGCAAGTTTTACGTGGCTGCTACAGGCTTCTAGCAAGAACCGTTCTTACCTATGCATCAAAACCACAATGATTTTTCGTCAAGTGTGCTATTTTAACCTTCAACAAGGACCGGCCGTAGTCAAATTCGATTCAACTAAAGTTGGAGAAACAGACACCCGCCAGCCACCTGTGTGCAAAGCACGTCGGTAGAACCGGTCTCATGAACGTGGCCATGTAATGTTGGTCCGGGCCGCTTCATCCAACAATACCGCTGAATCAAAATAAGACGTTGGTGGTAAGCAGTATGACTATTATAGCCCACAACTCTTTGTGTTCTACTCATGCATATCATCTACGCATAGACCTGGCTTCAACAATGCTTGTCTCTCTCACTTCCACTTTCCTTTTTGAAAAGTTTTGGGTTCACCTCTTTATTTTTTTTGTTTTTAAACTTTATAAAAGCACACAACAGAAATAAATGACTCTCTAAAACTTCTGGGTTGTCTCCCTGGCATCGCTTTCTTTAAAGCCATTAAGCTAGGCATATAGTGCTCAAGTAATGGATCCACCCGGATCCCAAGGTATATCAAAGCCAATTTTAATTAACAATGATTTATAATCTAGTAGTGAGCACAAAGTAACATATATCATGTAATGACAAAGTCTAAATCTCTTCCTATGCATCGGCATGTCATAAAAGAACAATTCATGCACACATAGTAAAGGCCAATGCATAGTATAAACAGTTTCTTGCAATTTTATCTTATTGGAAACATAGAAAGGTGGAGATATAGTTCCTCTCTCATAATAATTGCAAGTAGGAGCAGCTAGCACATGCATATTATATTCATCAAAATCATCATGTGCAACGGTAAAAGGCAACCCATCAATATAATCCTTAATAAGTGCAAACTTCTCCGATATAGTGTAGTCGGGAGAATTCAAAAAGATAATAGGACTATCATGCGTGGGTGCTCGTTAGAAGGTGGGCACGGGTGATCAATCCGCTCTTCCTCCTTTTGTTCTTCGCTCTCCTCCTCATCTTTTTCATCCAATGAGCTCACAATGTCATTAATTTCTTCTTCCATAGGCTCCTGCAAAATATTAGTCTCTTCTTAGACAGCGGAGACTTTCTCAATAAATTCATCAATATCGGAATTGAATTCATAATTCTCATAGAAATACTTAAGGATAGCTAAATTTTCAGGTCTATAAACAGCATCATAAAGATTTTCACACTCTTTGAACAAAGATTCAATTTCATAAGCACCCATAAAAGCAACAAATTCTTCTATTTGTTCCACATCATAGTAATCATATATACCATTAGCATAAGAAGCCAAGGTTTTATTATCATTAAATTTGCATAAAAGGGAAAGTGTGGAGCCTTCATCCTAGAGCAACAAGTATAATCATAACTCAAGCATACTTGCGGAGCATACCACTTCAACATATAAATTTGATCCCATAATAGTTACCCTTTTTGAGTCAAGCGATAATCCCTAAAGTATTCACGTTGATCCAAAGTGTCTCCCATTACCAGATTGAATGGGGTTTTCTCAGGATTATCAAAGTAGTACATAATATCTGTCACATAACAAGCATCGAGGGTTTTAGGAGGTTCCCCATATCCATGAGTAGCAAGTACACCTAATATTTTTTGGTATTTCGTGTTCCATATCCATAACTAAAGATAAAGAACAACTAAGAATAGCAAATAAAAATTACTTAGTGATAAAGCAAACAAGCACACACGAGAATATTCACCCCACGCTATAACTCCCGGCAACGGCGCCAGAAAAATATCTTGATAATCGGCAAGTATAGGGGATCAATTATAGCCTCTTTCGATAAGTAAGAATGTCGAACCCAACGAGGAGCTAAAGGTAGAACACATATTCCCTCAAGTTCTATCGACCACCGATACAACTCTACGCATGCTTGTTGTTCGCTTTACCTAAAACAAGTATGAAACTAGAAGTACTTTGTAGGTGTTGTTGGATAGAATTGCAAGATAATAAAGAGTGCATAAATAAAAAGTAGGGGCTGTTTAGATGAAGACACAACTAAGTTAGTTTTAGTAGAGAGCTTGTTTTCATGAGAAAGTTATTTGTCCCTAGGCAATCGATAACTAGACTGGTAATTGTTATTGCAATTTTATTTGAGGGACAGGCATAATCTGACATACTTTCTCTACTTGGATCATATGCACTTATGATTGGAACTCTAGCAAGAGTCCGCAACTACTAAAGATCATTAAGGTAAAACCCAACCATAGCATTAAAGTATCAAGTCCTCTTTACTCCCATACGCAAACAACCTACTTACTCAGGTATGTGCTTCTGTCACTCACGCAACCCACCATAAGCAAATCATGAACATATTGCAAACCCTACAACGGGGATCCCTCACGCTTGCGCGACACGGAGAGCACCATAGGACAACACCAATAATAAAACATGCAACTCAAACCAATCATGATCATCAATTAAGCCATAGGACAAAAGAGATCTACTCAAACATCATAGGATAGCCACACATCTTTGGGAAATAATAGATAGCATTGAGCACCATGTTTAAGTAGAGACTACAGTGGGTAAAAGAGGGGTTACACTGCTGCATATAGGGGGGAGAGTTGGTGATGATGGTGGTGAAGTTGTTGGTGAAGATTGTGGTGATGATGATGGCCCCCGGTGGCACTCCAGCGCCACAGGAAGCGAGGGGGAGAGAGCCCCCCTCCTTCTTATTCTTCCTTGACCTCCTCCCTAGATGGGAGAAGGGTTTCCCCTCTGGTCCTTGGTCTCCATGGCATGGGAGGGGTGAGAGCCCCTCCGAGATTGGATCCGTCTCTCTGTCTCTCTGTTTCTGCGCACTCAGATCTGGCCTTTCATCATTTCTTTTATAACCGGAGATCTGTAACTGTAGCGACCCGATCCGGTAAGAGTCGAAGTCTCTGTGCTTACCGTGCTAGTCCCTGGATCGACTTGCTAGCACACACAGTACTCGATGAAATAACAGAAATAACACACATCTCTTTATTACATCGATAGTCCAGGAGCAATACATTTATTACAAAATAGGGCATAGAGCCAATAAACAATTACTACGGAAGCAAAGTAGTAAATGAGTCCAACTCCACGAGCAAGGTTGAGTGTAGAACATCGACCTATCGCACCTTAATCCTCATCGGATACATCTGCAACGTGATAAGTTGCAGCCATATAGGTCAGTACATTGAATGTACTGGCAAGTCACATCATAAGTGTAATGAACCTACTTGTACATGCAATTTGGCTGGTGGAAAGCTCTAAGTTTAGTTTTTGCATAAAGCTAGTTTTTCCCTATTAGAAAAGATGTTATTCTACTACTACACATTTGCATAGGATGAGTTGGCAAATCCAACTTCATCCGTTCCCAAGTTTCATTTAAAACCCAACTGTTTAATTAAAGGTGAGGAGATCTCCCGGCATTTCCACTACTAGATGCTCAACTTGTCCGTAACCGGGGACACGGCTAATCGATTAGGTTGACACTCTACAGAGGTTGCGCACTTTTCCCCACAAGACTCGACCAACTCCATGATCAGAAGATCGAGACATAGTCTTTCGAAAATGTTCCCGCTTAACCCACGGATAGGTCGGTACACCTACATCATTCTACATCTGCTAGCCCATCCTGGAAGGGGTCACAGTAACTACTCAACTAATCCAGAGCCCATATTGGATTGTGGCTGGACACGTAAGCTTCTAGACATGAGAATATGACTGATCTCTTTGAGCCTGAGCGGACGGTCCACTAGTGGTGCACCACCATGGATTTCCCATGCGTGCCCCACTGTACTTCGCCACCATTCCAACAAGTTTCCACCCAGGTAGTTCATTAATTATCTTAGGTCCTATTTACTACATTGCCACTCATTCTTTACAATGATCCCTCCCCAATCCACGTCTACTTAGCGAAGCAACATAATGTAAAACGATGGTGACAATGTTATAAGGTTCAGACCTACCTCAATGAACTACTGGGTGAAAGGCATAGTCATACGACATCAATTCCTACCATGCAGTCCTACCGCAAAGAACTAAGTGCATGATAAAAACATAGGTAATGAAACATAATCAAGATGCAACTTGCCTTGGTACTGCTGGTTGAATTCTAAAGACTGATAATATTCCGCTTCGCACTCAGGGCAATCTATCGCAAAAAGGATAAGCAAACATAAGCAAACATTCCAAAGAACCAAGAAGAACATGCAAAGCAAAAAGTCTCGAAAACAACCAAATGAACAAGCAACACACTTAACTAGCATGAAAATATTCTAAGTGCAAAATAACATAGGCCTATGGTTCAAAAAGTGATGTGAACTACAGTCATACTATGCATACTAGTAAAATATTATTAGGCAGATTGTAGTGTGTGAAAATTATTGTGACAACGGTCCAGGTGATAGGGTTTGGCTACGGTGACAAAGTGCAAAAAGAATCAACTTAATCGGAGCTTCGGTTTGGGAGATATTGCCATTTGAAGTTCGAATTTGAATCTGAATAAATTCTAATTTGAATCTGAATAAAACTTTGCAAAAAGGATACCACTGGATAGATCTAAACAATACGAAGAATTTGCCGTTGGTTTCATCGAGTTTGGATCTATGGTTAAAAAGTTGTGGCTACTCGAAGTTCAGGGACTAATCTGCTAATTACGGGGACTAAATAGAAAAAGAACTATCGCAAACAAGTCCCTGGCCATGTGGCAGCTCGTGGCTGGCCGAGCAGCGTCTGCTGCGGAGGCTATACGGCGAACGGCCGCTAAATAAGAAAAAACAACGGCGGAGGCTAACTAAAGAACAACCGACGCTCGGTTTAAATAAAACCGCACGGTCTAAGGGAACCGCGGTTAACCGCGTACCTCTTTGAAAAATAAAAAAATGAACCTTATCTAATCTGGGCCATCGGGGATTGATCTAACAGGCGGGAGTGGGGCGGCGGCTTACAGCGGGTGGTGGTGGTGGCCGGCGATGATGAAGACGGCGGCGCGGCGTCAATGACGGAGGGGGGCGGGGGCGGCGGTGGCCCTCATCGACGGGGAAGAAGACGGGGAGGTGCAGCGCGTCGAGGGCGTCGCGAAGGTGGTGGTGGCGTGCGTCGGTGGTGTCCGGACGGGGCGGGGCGAAGACGGCGGCCATCGGTGCTCCGACGGCTTCGGCGTCGATGATGCGGCCACTCCGACGGGACCTAGGGGCAAAAATCGTGTCAAAAGGATGCGCCTCGGCGGGCTAAGAAAATTTATAGAAAAGGAAGGGTCGGAGTGGTCTACGGGCGGCGAAATGCTCCGGCGAGTTGCGCGGCTCCGGCGAGATGCGAACGGGCAGCACGGCGGCTGTGAGCGGCGTGCGAAGAAGCGGGACGACGAGGATGGAAGAGGGGGTCCTGGCCTTTATATAGGCGAGGTCAGAGGGCACGGGAGCTGCGGATAAGCTCTATCCGAGCGTGAGGGGGCCAACATTTGCGGACGGCGAGGCGCGGATGTTTGTCCCACACGGTGCGGGAGGTTGGGGACGGGCTGACGTGCGGGGCCCGCCTGGCTGCGGCAGCGAGAGGAGGTGAGCGAGGGCGGGCGTGGGCGGTCGACCGGGCGGAAGGCGTCGGGCGCTGGGGTGCTGGGGCGCTGGCCTTGGGCCAAATGGCCAGCTGGGCCGGTTGGGGCGCTCCTGGGCCGAACCAAGTTTCGGTCTAGGCTACGGTGAGCGCCTGCGTGCGTGTGTGTTTTTTTTAAACCGGACTCTAAAGCGGCCCTAAATAATTCAAATGAATTAATAAAAACACCACAATAATTTCTATAATAACTATACAGTATTTAGAGCCTAATGAACATTAACTTTAGCACAGAACATTTTGAAAAATATTTTCCTAATGCAATTAATGCACTTTTTGCAAATAAAATAAATACCAATGAACTCCCAAACTTCAAATAATATTCAACATAAAATTTCCCACTCTTTTGTAAATTTGAGGAAGTCATCTTATGCCCTCTCATTTGTTTTTCTCGAGTGGAAAAATATTATTTGAATATCTAAAAAAACTCAAAAATGCAAAGAAATATGATATGCATTGAATGATTCTATTAACACCCAAATTTAATAAAAATTGGGATGTTACAAACCTACCCCCCTTAAGATGAATCTCGTCCTCAAGATTCGGGTTGGCCAGCAAAAATGTGTGAATGGTCCTGCTTGAGATCTTGCTCTCATTCCCAAGTAGCTTCCTCCTCGGTGTGGTGACTCCACTAAACCTTGCAGAACTTGATGATCTTGGTGCGAGTGATCCTCTCTGCAGTCTCAAGAATCTTAACAGGCTTCTCCTCATAAGTTAGATCGCTCTCCAACTGAATTGCCTCGAGTGGCACTGTATCTCTCAAAGGGATCTCTGCCATCTCCGCATGACACTTCTTCAGTTGAGAAACATGAAACACATCATGAACTCCTGACAAAGCCTCTGGTAATTCCAACTGGTATGCAACCTCTCCTCTGCGTTCCAGAACTCTGTATGGCCCCACAAATCGTGCTGCTAACTTTCCTTTGACTCCAAATCTCTTAATACCTCGAAGTGGAGACACTCGAAGATATGCTCTATCTCCCACTTCATAGATCACTTCCTTGCGTTTAGCATCAGCATAACTCTTCTGCCTCGACTGAGCTATCTTAAGTCTGTCACGAATCAACTTGACTGTCTCCTTAGAATCCCTGATCAAATCAGGTCCAAACAATTTGCGATCGCCAACTCCATTCCACATCAAAGGTGTCCTGCATTTCCTTCCATACAATGCCTCGAAAGGGGCCATCTGCAAACTGGCTTGATAGCTGTTGTTGTATGAAAACTCTGCATAGGGTAAGTTATCATCCCAACTAGACCCATAGTCTAGCGCACAAGCTCTCGACATGTCCTCCAGAATCTGATTGACTCTCTCTGTTTGCCCATCAGTCTGTGGATGGAAGGCTGTACTGAAGTCTAGCATGGTATCCAAAGTTTCGTGTAACTGCTTCCAAAACTTTGAGGTAAACTGTGTTCCTCTATTTGATACGATGCTCCTCGGAACTCCATGTAGACATACGATCCTGGTCATATATATCTTTGCCAGCTTAGCACTTGTATAGGTGGTCTTCACTGGAATGAAGTGAGCAACCTTGGTCAAACGATCCACTATCACCCAAATGGAATCATAACCTGAACGGGTCCTGGGTAACCCCGTGATAAAGTCCATACCAAGTTTATCCCATTTCCAATCAGGAATTGGCAACGACTGAAGTAAACCTGCTAGTTTCTGATGCTCCGCCTTTACTCTCCGACATACATCACATATTGCCACATACTCGGCAATATCTCTCTTCATACCGGCCCACAAAAAAATTTCCTTCAAGTCCAAGTACATCTTGGTGTTGCCTGGGTGTATCGAATATGGTGAGTCATGAGCCTCCTGAAGAATCAACTTCCTGATCTTCGGGTCATTGGGTATGCAAATCCGTTGCTCAAACCATATGGTTCCATTTTCATCCTCACGAAATCCTTATGCTTTCCCTTTGCTCATCATCTCCTTTATCTCAGCGATACCTTGGTCCAACTTCTGGGCTTCTCTGATTCTTCCCAACAAGGTGGACTGCACCTCGAGTGCGGCAACATAACCTCTTGGAACTATTTCCAACTGAAGGTCTCTAAGCTCATCACATAACTCCTGAGGTAAACCTCCTGATGTAAGGGTATTAACATAACTCTTACGGCTCAAAGCATCTGCCACAACATTGGCTTTTCCTGGATGATAATGCAGACTCATGTCATAATCCTTTATAAGTTCCAACCATCTCCTTTGCCTGAGATTCAACTCCTTCTGCGTGAAGATATACTTCAAACTCATGTGATCTGTGTAAACATCACAACGATTCCCAATAAGATAGTGTCTCCAAGTCTTGAGTGCATGCACTACGGATGCCAACTCCAAATCATGTGTGGCATAGTTCAACTCATGAGGTCGAAGCTGTCGTGAAGCATAATCTACAACATTTCCCTCTTGCATAAGAACACCTCCAAGTCCCTGACGTGAAGCATCACAATACACCTTAAAGTCCTTGTGTACGTCAGGCATGATTAGCACTGGGGCTGTAACCAAACACTTCTTCAACTCTTGAAAGTTGGCTTCACACTCTTCAGACCAAACGAACTTGGTGTCCTTCTTCAACAACGCTGTCATGGGCCTTGCAATCTTGGAGAAATTTTCAATAAATCTCCGGTAATATCCAGCAAGTCCAAGGAAACTACGAATCTCACCAACTGTGGTGGGTGCATTCCATTCTGTGACTGACTCTACCTTGGTAGGCTCCACTGCAATCCCTTCACCTGACACTACATGTCCAAGGAATCCGACTTCCTTCAGCCAAAACTCACACTTGCTGAACTTGGCATAAAGTTGATGTTATCTGAGCTTCTCCAAAACTAAGTGCAGATGTTCAGCGTGTTCCTCCTCATTCTTGGAGAAAACCAATATGTCATCAATGAATACCACAACGAACTTATCCAAGAACTCCATGAATACCTTGTTCATCATGCTCATAAAATAGGCAGGGGCATTAGTCAAACCAAAGGACATGATTGTATACTCATAAAGCCCATACCTTGTGGTAAAAGATGTCTTGGGTATATCCTTCATACGGATCTTTAATTGGTGATAACCCGATCGAAGATCGATCTTGGAGAAAACACTAGCTCCTTCTAGCTGGTCAAACAAGTCATTGATCATCGGTAGGGGATACTTGTTCTTGATGGTCACCTTGTTCAAAGAGCGGTAGTCCACACACATCCTCAAGGTTCCATCCTTATTCTCCACTAAGAGTACTGGGGCTCCCCAAGGTGATGAACTCGGGTGAATATACCCTTTCTCTAGCAACTCCTTAATCTGTTTCTTGACTTCCTCCAAATCATTAGGGGGCATCCGATACGGCCTCTTGGAGACAGGCCCTGTACCTGGCAGGAACTCAATCTCCTGATCCGGCGGCATACCTGGTAACTCCTCCAGAAATACATCGGGATAATCCTTCACCACTGGTACTTCTTCCTGGACAACTCCCGTAAGAGAGTTCACCTGAGTCCTCTTAGGCTTAAGACTGGATACATACTTGATCCTCTTCTTCTTTGGGGTGGTGAGTAAAATTGATCTACTAGCACAATCAATGTTTCCCTCATACTTGGACATCCAATCCATCCCTAGGATTACATCCAACCCTTGTGACTCTAGTATGATCATATCCGTGGGAAAAACATGTCCCCCTATGTTCAAAGGCAACTGGAAACATCCCTGACTAGCCATAGACTCGGCTCCTGGGGAACTCACTAGAATGGGTGACTTAAGAGCTATGGTAGGCAACTTATGTTTATCCACGAATCCCCTTGATATGAATGAATGCGATGCACCAGTGTCAAAAATAATGAGTGTTGGAAATGAATTAACCAAGAACTTACCAATCATTGCGTTAGGCTGCTCATAGACCTCTTCCACATTGACATGATTCACATGCCCCTTAGTGAAAGGATTAGGCT
Organism: Triticum dicoccoides; assembly: GCF_002162155.2. Lineage (NCBI taxonomy): Eukaryota > Viridiplantae > Streptophyta > Magnoliopsida > Poales > Poaceae > Triticum > Triticum dicoccoides. Next base: position 341,336,770 of record NC_041388.1, on the reverse strand, counting down.
TCTTGCCTCCAGAATTCCCATTTCCATTTTCATTTCCATTATGCACCTCAGGACACTCATTGGAGTAGTGCCATGTCTTCTTGCATTTGAAGCAAGTGATGTGACTTAGATCTTTCTTCATTGGTGTAGAAGAGTTGAAATGCTCCTGATTGCCATTCCCTCCATTGCCATTGCCATTGCCATTGCCATGCTTGTGGCCATGGTGGTTCTGTCCATTTCCTCCATGCTGAATGTGGACTCCATGGTTATGATGATTCCCTCCAAACTTGCTAGTGCATGATCCAGAACTTCCTGAATACGGGCTGTAGCGGGGTTTCTGTTGAACTCCAGAGTTATACTTCCCATGACCGTACTTCCTCTTACGATTCTCCATCTGCTGGTGCTTGCCTTCGAGAATGGTAGCCTTATCAACCAGCTCCTGATAGTTCGCAAAGGTCGCCACAGTCAACTGAACTCCCAACTCATCGTTCAGTCCCTCCAGAAACTTCTCCTGCTTGGCTGCATCAGTGGCCACGTCCTTTGGGGCATAACGGGTCAACTTACTGAACTCATCAACATACTGAGATACCGTGCGTCCTCCCCAGCGCAAGCTGCGGAACCCCTTCTTCTTCAGACTCATGGCTCCGGCTGAGACATGAGCAGTGCGGAACGCCTGCTGGAACTAAGTCCAAGTCACACTCTCCAAGGGGTATGTGGTGGTGTAGTTCTCCCACCAAGCAGCGGCCGGGCCATCCAGTTGAGGGGCGGCAAACTTCACCTTCTCAGCATCATTACATCCTGCCGTGGCCAGCTCCCTTCCTATCTTGCGGAGCCAGTCATCTGCGACGATCAGCTCCGTGCTGCTGGAGAACACGGGTGGGTTCAGCCTCAGAAAACGGGTAAGACTGTCAACTAGGGGTGGCGGCGGTGGGTTGTTGTTGTTGTTGTTGTTGTTGTTGTTGTTGTTGTTCTGGTTCTGGTTCTGGTTCTGAATGAGCATCTGCATAAGAGCATTCTGCTGTTGGATCAATTGCGTGAGCTCCGGCGGAAAGTTGAATCCGGGGTCACGTCTTGGAGGCATCTGATGGGTTTAGAGTGGATGAGAAGTTAGAATAGAATAAGGCCTAGTGAGTAAAATCACACTACCCATATGCACATGATAGCAATAGAACTTCAAATCACTCCAATTCAATTTCAATCAAAGAGGTTCACAGGAACAATCAAACCTAAGGTAAGCCATGTCACAAGATTTGACAAGGTCTCACAAATGAAATAAAACTAATCAGATAAGGAAATCGACTTCCTATACTCTCATGGTGTTAAAATCTAACTCTCATCGGATGAGGACCAGTCAACCATGTTGACATCTGGTGTCCTTGCATCACTGTCTGTGTCGTCATCTCCAAGCTCATCATCCTAGTCCTTGTCCTGGCTGACGTAATCTCCATAAGAGTGATCCTCCTGGATGTTTTCTCCCTCATCTAGCTTCTCCTCAGCCTCCTCAAGCTCAAGCTTCAGATCGTTGATCTTCTCCTGCAGTGCGTCCAGCTCTCCCTCATGCTCGATGCGAGGGTCTTGGAGTTCCTCCTCGAGATCGGCCTTGCGAGTCATGAGGTTCTTTATGACAATCATGTTGTCAGATGATGTCTACTACACAACCTTCTTCTTATAGATGTTGTTGGGCCTCCAAGTGCAGAGGTTTGTAGGACAGTGGCAAATTTCCCTCAAGTGGATGACCTAAGGTTTATCAATCCGTAGGAGGCATAGGATGAAGATGGTCTCTCTCAAGCAACCCTGCAACCAAATAACAAAGAGTCTCTTGTGTCCCCAACACACCCAATACAATGGTAAATTGTATAGGTGCACTAGGTCGGCGAAGAGATGGTGAAACAAGTGGTATATGGATAGTATATAAAGGTATTTGTAATCTGAAATTATAAAAACAGCAAGGTAACGAATGATAAAAGTGAGTGTAAACGGTATTGCAATGATAGGAAACAAGGCCTAGGGTTCATACTTTCGCTAGTGTAAGCTCCCTCAACAATACTAACATAATTAGATCACATAACTATCCCTCAACATGCAACAAAGAGTCACTCCAAAGTCACTAATAGCGGAGAACGAACGAAGAGATTATGGTAGGGTACGAAACCACCTCAAAGTTATTCTTTCCAATCAATCCGTTGGGCTATTCCTATAAGTGTCACAAACAACCCTAGAGTTCGTACTAGAATAACACCTTAAGACACAAATCAATCAAAACGCTAATGTCACCTAGATACTCCAATGTCACCTCAAGTATCCGTGGGTATGATTATACGATATGCATCACACAATCTCATATTCATCTATTCAACCAACACAAAGGACCTCAAAGAGTGCCCCAAAGTTTCCACCGGAGAATCACGATGAAAACGTGTGCCAACCCCTATGCATAGGTTCCCAGTGTCACAAAACCCGCAAGTTGGTCACCTTAACATACATCAAGTGGCATGCGGTATCCCATTGTCACCACAGATATCCACGGCAAGACATACATCAAGTGTTCTCAAATCTTTAAAGACTCAATCCGATAAGATTACTTCAAAGGGGAAACTCAATTCATTACATGAGAGTAGATGGGGGAAGAAACATCATAGGATCCAAATATAATAGCAAAGCTCGCGATACATCAAGATCGTATCATCTCAAGAACACGAGAGAGAGATCAAACACATAGCTACTGGTACATACCCTCAGCCCCGATGGAGAACTACTCCCTCCTCGTCATGGAGAGCGCCAGGATGATGAAGATGGCCACCAGTGAGGGTTCCCCCCCCCCCCTCCGGCAGGGTGCCGAAACAGGGTCCCGATTGACTTTTGGTGGCTACGGAGGCTTCTGGCGGTGGAACTCCCGATCTATGTTGCGTTTTGGAAGTTTTAGGTCATGTGGGTATATATGGGTGCAGGGAGGACGTCGGAGGAGCCACGGGGGCCCCACGAGACAGGGCGCGCGCCCTGGGGGGCGCCCCCACCTTCGTGAGCCCCTCGTGTCTCCCCTGACGTAGGGTCCAAGTCCATGAGGTGTGTTTCCTTCCAAAAATAACTTCTCCAGTTGATTTCGTTCCGGTTCGACTCCGTCTGATATTCTTTTTCTTTGAAACACTGAAATAGGCATAAAACAGCAAATCTGGGCTGGGCCTCCGGTTAATAGGTTAGTCCCAAAAGTAATATAAAAGTGGAAAATAAAGCCCAATATTGCCCAAAATAGTAGATAATATAGCATGGAGCAATCAAAAATTATTGATACGTTGGAGACGTATCAAGCATCCCCAAGCTTAATTCCTGCTCGTCCTCGAGTAGGTAAATGATAAAAAGATAATTTTTGATGTGGAATGCTAGTTGGCATAATTTCAGTGTAATTATTCTTACTTGTGATATGAATATTCAGATCCGAAAGATTCAAGACAAAAGTTCATATTGACATAAAAATAATAATACTTCAAGCATACTAACAAAGCAATCATGTCTTCTCAAAATAACATGGCCAAAGAAAGCTATCCCTACAAAATCATATAGTCTGGCTATGCTCCATCTTCACCACACAACATATTTAAATCATGCACAACCCCGATGACAAGCCAAGCAATTGTTTCATACTTTTGATGTTCTCAAACTTTTTCAATCTTCGCGCAATACATGAGCGTGAGCCATGGACATAGCACTATAGGTGGAATAGAATGGTGGTTGTGGAGAAGATAAAAAGGAGAAGATAGTCTCACATCAACTAGGTGTATTAACGGGCTATGGAGATGCCCATCAATAGATATCAATGTGAGTGAGTAGGGATTGCCATGCAACGGATGCACTAGAGCTATAAATGTATGAAAGCTCAACAAAAGAAGCTAGTTGGTGTGCATCCAACTTGCTTGCTCACGAAGACCTAGGGCAATTTGAGGAAGCCCATCATTGGAATATACAAGCCAAGTTCTATAACGTAAAATTCCCACTAGTATATGAAAGTGACAACATATGAGACTCTTTATATGAAGAACATGGTCCTACTTTGAAGCACAATATATGAGACTCGCTATATCATGGTGCTACTTTGATGCACAAGTGTGGAAAAAAAGGATAGTAGCATCGCCCCTTTTATTTTTTTACTTTTTTTATTTTTTTATTTGGCCTTCCTTTTTTATTTGGCCTTTTTTTATTTGGCCTTTCTTTTTTTCTTTTTTTCTTTTTTGGGACAATGCTCTATTGAATGATGATCATCACACTTCTATTTATTTACAACTCAATGATTACAACTCGATTCTAAAACAAAGTATGACTCTATATGGATGCCTCCGGCGGTGTACCGTGATATGCAATGAATCAAGAGTGACAGGTATGAAGAAATTATGAACGGTGGCTTTGCCACAAATACTATGTCAACTACATGATCATGCTAAGCAATATGACAATGATGAATGTGTCATGATAAACTGGATGGTGGAAAGTTGCATGGCAATATATCTCGGAATGGCTATGGAAATGCCATAAAGGTAGGTATGGCGGCTGTTTTGAGGAAGGTATATGGTAGGTGTATGATACCGGTGAAAGTTGTGCGGTATTAGAGAGGCTAGCAAGGGTGGAAGGGTGGGAATGCGTATAATCCATGGACTCAACATTAGTCATAAAGAACTCATATACTTATTGCAAAAATTTAGAAGTTATCAAAGCATAGTATTACGCGCATGCTGCTAGGGGGATAGATTGGTAGGAAAAGACCATCGCTCATCCCCGACCGCCACTCATAAGGAAGACAATCAATAAATAAATCATGCTCCGACTTCGTCACATAACGGTTCACCATACGGGCATGCTACGGGAATCACAAACTTCAACACAAGTATTTCTCAAATTCACAACTACTCAACTAGCATGACTCTAATATTACCATCCTCATATCTCAAAACAATCATCAAGTATCAAACTTCTCTTAGTATTCAACACACTCATAAGAGAATTTTATTATTCTTGAATACCTAGCATATTAGGATGTTAAGCAAATTACCATGCTATTTAAGACTCTCAAATAATCTAAGTGAAGAATGAGAGTTCATCTATTTCTTCAAAATAAAACTACCACCATGCTCTAAAAGATATAAGTGAAGCACTAGAGCAAATGACAAACTACTCCGAAGGATATAAGTGAAGATCAATGAGTAGTCGAATAATTATGCAACTATGTGAAGACTCTCTAACATTTAATAATTTCAGACCTTGATATTCTATTCAAGCAGCAAGCAAACCAAAATAAAATGACATTCTAAGAATGTCAAACATCATGTGAAGAAGCAAAAACTTAGGATCAACCGATACTAACCGATAATTGTTGAAGAAGAAAGGTGGGATGCCAACCGGGGCATCCCCAAGCTTAGATGCTTGAGACTTCTTGAAATATTATCTTGGGGTTCCTTGGGCATCCCCAAGCTTGAGCTTTTGTGTCTCCTTAATTCCTCTCATATCACGGTCTCCCTAAATCTCAAAAGCTTCATCCACACAAAACTCAACAAGGACTCGTGAGATAAGTTAGTATAAACCATTGCCAAAACCTTATTATACTCTACTGTAGCAAATCACTAAAATTATTATTCAACATTGCATACTAAATTCCTATGCATATTTAATAGTCCTATCCTCAAATAGAATCATTAAAGAAGCAAACATATGCAAACATAACAGCAATCTGCCTAAACAGGATAGTCTGTAAAGAATGCTGCAACATCCATACTTCCCTAGCTCCAAAAATTATGAAAGAAAATTCCCATTGTAGTAAATTTGTCAGATCTTAATATTAAAAAGGTTTCAACATTTTATGACATCCTGAATTTTCTAGGGAATTATTGCAACAGCAGTAAACTTTCTGTTTTCAAACAGCAACATGTATACTTGTAACATAGGCATAGTAAAGGCTATCAATGCCACTTTTATTGAAATAAAAGATGTAAAACATTATTCTAAATAACAGAAAGCAAATCCTAACAAAATAAATTGACGCTCCAAGCAAAACACATATCATGTGGTGAACAAAAATATAGCTCCAAGTAAAGTTACCGATGAACGAAGACGAAAGAGGGGATGCCTTCCGGGGCATCCCCAAGCTTGGGATTTTGGTTGTCCTTGAATATTACCTTGGGGTGCCTTGGGCATCCCCAAGCTTAGGCTCTTGCCACTCCTTATTCCATAGTCCATCGAATCCTTACCCAAAACTTGAAAAATTCACAACACAAAACTTAACAGAAAACTCGTAAGCTCCGTTAGTATAAGAAAATAAATCACCACTTCAAGGTACTGTAATGAACTCATTATTTATTTATATTGGTGTTAAACCTACTGTATTCCAACTTCTCTATGGTTTATAAACTCTTTTACTAGCCATAGATTCATCAAAATAAGTAAACAACACAAGAAAAACCAGAATGTGTCAAAAACATAACAGTCTGTAGTAATCTGGATCAACGTATACTTATGGAACTCATACAATTCTCAAATAAATTGCTGGACCTGAGGAATTTATCTATTAATCATCTTCAAAAAATAATTAACTAAATATCACTCTCCAAATAAAAATGGCAGCAATTCTCGTGAGCGCTAAAGTTTCTGTTTTTTACAGCATGATCAACAAGACTTCACCCAAGTCTTCCCAAAGGTTCTACTTGGCACGAACACTAATTAAAAGCATAAAACCACATCTAAACAGAGTCTAGATGAATTGTTTATTACTAAACAGGAACAAAAAGCAAGGAACAAAAATAAAATTGGGTTGCCTCCCAACAAGCGCTATCGTTTAACGCCCCTAGCTAGGCATGATGATTTCAATGATGCTCACATAGTAGATAAGAATTGTAACATAAAGAGAGCATCATGAAGAATATGACTAGCACATTTAAGTCTAACATACTTCCTATGCATAGGGATTTTGTGAGCAAACAACTTGTGGGAACAAGAATCAACTTGCATAGGAAGGTAAAACAAGCATAACTTCAAAACTTTAAGCACATAGAGAGGAAACTTGATATTATTGCAATTCCTACAAGCATATGTTCCTCCCTCATAATAATTTTCAGTAGCATCATGAATGAATTCAACAATATAACCAGAAACTAAAGAATTCTTTTCATGATCTACAAGCATGCAAAATTTACTACTCTCCACATAAGCAAAATTCTTCTCTTGAATAGTAGTGGGAGCAAACTCAACAAAGTAACTATCATGGGATTGAAAATTGAAATCAAGATGACAAGTTTCATTGTTATCATTATTCTTTAAAGCGTACATGTCATCACAATAATCATCATAGATAGGAGGCATGCTTTCATCATAGTAAATTTGCTCATCAAAGCTTGGGGGACAAAAAATATCATCTTCATCAAACATAGCTTCCCCAAGCTTGTGGCTTTGCATATCATTAGCATCATGGATATTCAAGGAATTCATACTAACAACATTGCAATCATGCTCATCATTCAAATATTTAGTGCCAAACATTTTATAGATTTCTTCTTCCAGCACTTGAGCACAATTATCCTTTCCATCATACTCACGAAAGATATTAAAAATATGAAGCATATGAGACAAACTCAATTCCATTTTTTATAGTTTTCTTTTATAAACTAAACTAGTGATAAAACAAGAAACTAAAAGACTCAATTACAAGATCTAAAGATATACCTTCAAGCGCTAACCTCCCCAGCAACGGCGCTAGAAAAGAGCTTGATGTCTACTACACAGCCTTCTTCTTGTAGACGTTGTTGGGCCTCCAAGTGCAGAGGTTTGTAAGACAGTAGCAAATTTCCCTCAAGTGGATGACCTAAGGTTTATCAATCCGTGGAGGCGTAGGATGAAGATGGTCTCTCTCAAGCAACCCTGCAACCAAATAACAAAGAGTCTCTTGTGTCCCCAACACACCCAATACAATGGTAAAATGTATAGGTGCACTAGTTCGGCGAAGAGATGGTGAAACAAGTGGTATATGGATAGTATATAAAGGTATTTGTAATCTGAAATTATGAAAACAGCAAGGTAACGAATGATAAAAGTGAGTGTAAACGGTATTGCAATGATAGGAAACAAGGCCTAGGGTTCATACTTTCGCTAGTGTAAGTTCCCTCAACAATACTAACATAATTGGATCACATAACTATCCCTCAACATGCAAAAAAGAGTCACTCCAAAGTCACTAATAGCGGAGAACGAACGAAGAGATTATGGTAGGGTACGAAACCACCTCAAAGTTATTCTTTCCAATCAATCTATTGGGCTATTCCTATAAGTGTCACAAACAGCCCTAGAGTTCATAATAGAATAACACCTTAAGACACAAATCAATCAAAACCCTAATGTCACCTAGATACTCCAATGTCACCTCAAGTATCCGTGGGTATGATTATAGATATGCATCACACAATCTCAGATTCATCTATTCAACCAACACAAAGGACCTCAAAGAGTGCCCCAAATTTTCTACCGGAGAATCACGACGAAAACGTCTGCCAACCCCTATGCATAGGTTTCCAATGTCACGAAACCCGCAAGTTGGTCACCTTAACATACATCAAGTGGCACGCGGTATCCCATTGTCACCACAGATATCCACGGCAAGACATACATCAAGTGTTCTCAAATCTTTAAAGACTCAATCCGATAAGATTACTTCAAAGGGGAAACTCAATTCATTACAAGAGAGTAGAGGGGGGAAGAAACATCATAGGATCCAAATATAATAGCAAAGCTCGCGATACATCAAGATCGTATCATCTCAAGAACACGAGAGAGAGATCAACACATAGCTACTGGTACATACCCTCAGCCCCGAGGGAGAACTACTCCCTCCTCGTCATGGAGAGCGCCGGGATAATGAAGATGGCCACCGGTGAGGGTTCCCCCCTCCGGCAGGGTGCTGGAATAGGGTCCCGATTGACTTTTGGTGGCTATGGAGGCTTCTGGAGGCGGAACTCGTGATCTATGTTGCGTTCTGGAAGTTTTAGGTCACGTGGGTATATATGGGTGCAGGGAGGACGTCGGAGGAGCCACGGGGGCCCCACCAGACAGCGGGCGCGCCCTAGGGGGGCGCCCCCACCCTCATGAGCACCTCGTGTCTCCCCTGACGTAGGGTCCAAGTCCATCAGGTGTGTTTCCTTCCAAAAATAACTTCTCCAGTTGATTTCGTTCCATTTCGACTCCGTGTGATATTCCTTTTCTTCGAAACACTGAAATAGGCATAAAATAGTAAATCTGGGCTGGCCCTCCGGTTAATAGGTTAGTCCCAAAAGTAATATAAAAGTGGAAAATAAAGCCCAATATTGCCCAAAACAGTAGATAATATAGCATGGAGCAATCAAAAATTATAGATACGTTGGAGACGTATCATCAGACAGCTCCAGCTCCATCATACGAATGTGGTCCTCCATGTCCTGGATATGGGATGCTATCGTCTCGTCCTCCAGGGTACGCACCACATCTCCATTTGCATCGCATCATCCGTACATCATGAAGGAGGACTTCTTGAGGTCCTCGTCATACTCCTCCCGAATGCGTCCGAGAGCAATGTGAGCAGCGATGCCCCTGCCCAAGCCCCATGTTGAAGTATCCACATGGAAATCAATGGGCTTGGTGCGGTTTCCGAGGATGCTTCCAGGGATATGGGCATCGATCCTCCAACGTGTCTCCTCGGGCAGGGTGGCTGTGAAGGTTCCAGTGAATGTGGGAAGCCCAATCTTCAGGTGCTTCACGATTTTCACCAGCTGCCGTCCAAAAGGCATGGTCTCATCGGGCTGCTCGAACTCGACAATGGTAGGCGACATCTACATTTTGAAAGAGGGAAGAAATTAGTAATGAAGTAGAGAAGGTACGAGACCAAAGGATATATATGGAAAGTGAAAAAAATATAGCTTTTTATCATATGGCTTTTCCATTTTCTAGGGGTCGCGTCCAACAGTCAATGTGTGCTCTGATACCATCTTGTAGCGACCCGACCCGGTAAGAATCGAAGTCTCTGTGCTTACCATGCTAGTCCCTGGATCGACTTGCTAGCACACACAGTACTCGATGAAATAACAGAAATAACACACATCTCTTTATTACATCGATAGTCCAGGAGCAATACATTTATTACAAAATAGGTCATAGAGCCAATAAACAATTACTGTGGAAGCAAAGTAGTAAATGAGTCCAACTCCACGAGCAAGGTTGAGTGTAGAACATCGACCTATCGCACATTAATCCTCGTCGAATATATCCGCAACATGATAAGTTGCAGCCATATACATCAGTACATTGAATGTACTTGCAAGTCACATCATAAGTGTGAACCTACTTGTACATGCAATTTGGCTGGTGGAAAGCTCTAAGTTTAGTTTTTGCATAAAGCTAGTTTTTCCCTATTAGAAAAGATGTTATTCTACTACTACACATTTGCATAAGATGAGTTGGCAAATCCAACTTCATCCGTTCCCAAGTTTCATTTAAAACCCAACTGTTTAATTAAAGGTGAGGAGATCTCCCGACATTTCCACCACTAGATGCTCAACTTGTCCGTAACTGGGGACACGGCTAATCGATTAGGTTGACACTCTACAGAGGTTGCGCACTTTTCCCCACAAGACTCAACCACCTCCATGATCGGAAGATTGAGACATAGTCTTTCGAAAAATATTCCCCCTTAACCCACGGATAGGCTGGTACACCTACATCATTCTACATTTTCTAGCCCATCCCGAAAGGGGTCACACTAACTAAGCCAGAGCCCATATTGGCTTGTGGATGCACACGTAAGCTTCTAGACATGAGAATACGATTGATCTCTTTGAGCCTGAGCAGACGGTCCACTAGTGGTGCACCACCATGGATTTCCCATGCGTGCCCACTGTACTTCGCCACTATTCCAACAAGTTTCCACCCAGGTAGTTCATTAATTATCTTAGGTCCCATTTATTACATTGCCACTCATTCTTTACAATGATTCCTCCCCAATCCATGTCTACTTAGCGAAGCAACATAATGTAAAACGATGGCGACAATGTTATAAGGTTCAGACCTACCTCAATGAACTACTGGGTGAAAGGCATAGTCATACGACATCAACTCCTACCATGCAGTCCTACCGCAAAGAACTAAGTGCATGATAAAAACATAGGTAATGAAACATGATCAAGATGCAACTTGCCTTGGTACTGCTGGTTGAATTCTAAAGACTGATAATATTCTGCTTCGCACTCTGGGCAATCTATCGCAAAGAGGATAAACAAACATAAGCAAACATTCCAAAGAACCAAGAAGAACATGCAAAGCAAAATGTCTCAGAAACAACCAAATGAACAAGCAACACACTTAACTAGCATGAAAATATTCTATGTGCAAAACAACATAGGCCTATGGTTCAAAAAGTGATGTGTACTACAGTGCATACTATGCATACTAGTAAAATATTATTAGGAAGATTCTAGTGTGTGAAAATTATTGTGACAATGGTCCAGGTGATAGGGTTTGGCTACGGTGACAAAGTGCAAAAAGAAACAACTTAATCGGAGCTTCGGTTTGGGAGATATGGCCATTTGAAGTTCGAATTTGAATCTTAATAAATTCAAATTTGAATCCGAATAAAACTTTGCAAAAAGGATACCACTGGATAGATCTAAACAATTCGAAGAATTTGCCACTAGTTTCATCGAGTTTGGATCTACGGTTAAAAAGTTGTGGCTACTCGAAGTTGAGGGACTAATCTGCTAATTACGTGGACAAAACAGAAAAAGAACTACCGCGAACAAGTCCCTGGCCACGTGGTGGCTCGTGGCTGGCCGAGCAGCATCCGCTGCAGAGCCTATACGGCAAACAACCGCTAAATAAGGAAAAACAACGGCGGCGGCTAACTAAAGAAAAACCGATGCTCGGTTTAAATAAAACCGCATGGTCTAAGGGAACCGCGGTTAACCACGTACCTCTTCGCAAAATAAAAAAACGAACCTAATCTAATCTGGGCCGTCGGGGATCGATCTAATGGGCGGGAGTGGGGCGGCGGCTTACAGCGGGTGGTGGTGGTGGCCGGGGACGATGAAGATGGCGGCGCGGCGTCGGTGACGGAGGGGGGCGACGGCTGCGGTGGTCCTCGTCGACGAGGAAGAAGACGGGGAGGTGCGGCGCGTCGAGGGCGTCGTGAAGGTAGTGGCGGCGTGCGTCGGTGGCGTTCGGACGGGGCGGGGCAAAGACGACGGCCTTCGGTGCCCTGGCGGCTCCGGCATCGACGGTGCGGCGACTTCGACGGGACATAGGGGCAAAAATCGTGTCAAAAGGATGGGCCTCGGCGGGCTAAGAAAATTTACAGAAAAGGAAGGGTCGGAGTAGTCTACGGGCGACGAAATGCTCCGGCGAGTTGTGCGGCTCCGACGAGATGCGAACGGGTAGCGCGGCTGCTGTGAGCAGCGTGGGAAGAAGCGGGACGGCGAGGAAGAGGGGGTCCTGGCCTTTATATAGGCGAGGTCAGAGGGCACGGGAGCTGCAGATAAGCTCTATCCAAGTGCGAGGCGGCCGACGGTTGCGGGCGGCGAGGCGCGGATGTTTATCCCGCGCGATGCAGGAGGTTGGGGACGGGCTGACGTGCGGGGCCTGCCTGGCAGCGGCAGCGAGAGGAGGCGAGCGAGGGCGGGCGCGGGTGGTCGACCGGGCGGAAGGCGTCGGGCGCTGGGGTGCTGGGGCGCTGGCCTTGGGCCAAATGGCTAGCTGGGCCGGTTGGGGCGCTCCTGGGCCGAACCCAGTTTTGGTCCAGGCTGTGGTGAGCGCGTGCGTGCGTGCGTGTTTTTTTTAAAAAAAACCGAACTCTAAAGCGTCCCTAAATAATTCAAATGAATTAATAAAAACACCACAATAATTTCTATAATAACTATACAGTATTTAGAGCCTAATGAACATTAACTTTAGCACAGAACATTTTGAAAAAAATATTTTCCTAATGCAATTAATGCACCTTTTGCAAATAAAATAAATACCAATGAACTCCAAAACTTCAAATAATATTCAACATAAAATTTCCCACTCGTTTATAAATTTGAGGAAGTCATCTTATCCCCTCTCATTTGTTTTTCTCGAGTGAAAAATATTATTTGAATATCTAAAAAAACTCCAAAATGCAAAGAAATGTGATATGCATTGAATGATTCTATTAACATCCAAATTTAATAAAAATTGGGGTGTTACAGTAACTCTGATTGGGCTGAATTTTGGACACGATCTCTATCCGTAAATTAGCTTTCTTGCGGCGAAAGAAGCGCTCCAACCGCCTTACGGGGTGGCCACGAGGGTCCAGGGCGCGCCCCCTGCCTCGTGGCCCCCTCGGGCATCGTCCCGCGTTGATTCTTCTTCCCAACAATCATAAATATTCCAAAAAAAATATTGTCAGTTTTTATCCCGTTTGGACTCCGTTTGATATGGTTCTCCGCGAAACAAAAAACATGCAACAGACAGGAACTGGCACTGGGCACTGGATCAATATGTTAGTCACAAAAATAGTATAAAAAGTTGCCAAAAGTTGTATAATATTGGCATGGAACAATCAAAAATTATAGATACGACGGAGACGTATCATATTCCCGCTTAGTACAAGTGAAGGCTAGAAAAAGATTGGGAAGCGACCAACTAGAGAGCGACAACAGTCATGAACATGCATTAAAATTAATATACATTGAGTGCAAGCATGAGTAGGATATAATCCACCATGAACATAAATATCGTGGAGGCTATGTTGATTTTGTTTCAACTACATGCGTGAGCATGTGCCAAGTCAAGCCACTTGAATCATTCAAAGGAGGATACCACCCTATCATACCACATCAAAATCATTTCAATAGCATGTTGGCACGCAAGGTAAACCATTATAAACTCCTAGCTAATTAAGCATGGCATAAGCAACTATAATCTCTAATTGTCATTGTAAACATGTTTCATTCATAATAAGCTGAATCAGGAACAATGAACTAATCATATTTACAAAAACAAGAGAGATCGAGTTCATACCAGCTTCTCTCATCTCAGTCAGTCCATCATATATCGTCATTATTGCCTTTCACTCGCATGACCGAACGGTGTGGATAATAATAATAGTGCACATGCATTGGACTAAGCTGGAATCTGCAAGCATCTGATACAAAGGAGAAGACAAGGCAATATGGGCTCTTGGTTTAGTCAACAACAATGCATATAAGAGCCACTTCAACATTTTCATCATGGTCTTCCCCTCTCGACCCCCAAAGAAAAGAAATAACATAAAACTATTTACACGGGAAAGCTCCCAACAAACAAAAGAAGAACGAGAAATCTTTTTGTTTTTTTAATTATTACTACTACAGGCATGGAAAGTAAACTAGCTAAAAGCTACAACTAATTTTTTGGTTTTTCTTAAGGTTATTCAAACACACAAGAACGCATAAAAAGGAAAATAAACTAGCATGGATGGTACAATGAAAAAGTATGAGCATCGACTACTGGAATGAGTGTGTGAACATGAATGTAATGTCGGTGAGAAATACGTACTCCCCCAAGCTTAGGCTTTTGGCCTAAGTTGGTCTATGCCCATGGATCAAAGTGACCCTCTCTGGTGTACTGAGTAGGATCCTCGGGGTGCCACTGGTTAGCGAGCTCTTGCGGATCCCATTGATAAATAGACTCCTGATATGGGTCAGGAGATGGCTCTAGGGATCGTGTTCGCTCCCAAAATGCATATATGTCATCGGGCAGGACAATGTATGTGCCTGAATAAATGTTAAAGAAAGAAGGTGCAGGCACGGTAATAATCTAACAAGTCTTTTCACTGAATACCAGGTTATAAATGAGTCTCTTCTCCTTATCATCGCAAATAAAATCATGTGCTATCATACTTTTATAATCTAAGTAAATAGGGGGCAACAACTTTTCTTCTTTCTCATAGTGTATAATAGGTATCTCAAAACATTTAGCAAGACACGAAGCAAAGATACCTCCAAGAATGGGGCCCTTTGTACGGTTTAGACTCAACCGTTTAGCAACCATAGCACCTAAACTGAAAGTTCTGTCACGGAATAAAGCATGGCGCAAAATGGCGAGGTCAGGAGCACTGAGGCCCCCACTGTTCCCGCGACCAATTAAACATCTACTAGAAAATATTGCATAGTAACATAGAATAGGGAACTGTATGCTAGTAGTTCTTGCTTCTGACACTTTTCTCGTTTCCCCTACAGCAATCATATCAATAAATCCTGCCGCATCCCTAGGATGTGGTTCCTCGACACTGCCCTCAAAGGGAAACTTGCAAAACCCCCAAAGTCGTAAAGTGACATCTCCTTATATACTCATCTTATAAATAAAAATCCACCGAAGGTGGTGATCTCCTAGCATGGAAATGAAAATTTTGCACAAAAATATTAGTGAGTAGGAGATACTGATCGAGCTAGTCGTGGAGGAAGTCGGTGAGGCCTGCATTCTCAGCCAAATAATAAAAATCATCATGAATCCCGGCTGCCTTCAAGAACTCATCACAAGGCCATTCACACGGCCGAACCTCCGCAGTACGAGGAAGATTATATTTAGGCTTCTTATCCTCTTCACTTTGCTTATCCTTCGAGCTTCGGCTCGAAGAGCACCTCAATAATATCTTCGTCATTTTCTGATTTTTTTTGAAATTTTTAGTAATTCAAAATAAAAGTGAACCAAACTCAACAAGATTGATAGCAACTACTCCCACAAGTGCCTAGAGACTATATCATGCATTAAAACTACTTGGGACCATATAAATTTGACATGCAAGCTCAAGAACAGGGTCACCTAAGAAGCAAAAATTTGCAATAAATAAAGCACTAGAACAAAAACTAATTGGACCATTGGAGGAGTCACATACCGAAGAACAATCCCCAAGGCAGTTTTGTGAATGGAGCTTTGAGCAAGGAGAACGAAAATCGCAACAAGATGAGCTAGAACTCGTGTTTGAGCTGGTGGGTGATTTTTTTCTGGAGGAAGATGGAGTGTGTGGGTGCAGGAATAAGTGGAGGGGGGCCACCAGGGGCCCATGAGGCAGGGGGCGCGCCCAGGTGGGGTGGGCGCGCCCTGGACCCTCGTGGCCAGGTGCTTGCTCCCCTTGATGTGTTCTCAATGCCAAATATTCTCAAATATTCTAGAAAAAATCATATTTCAATTTCAGGGCATTTGGAGAACTTTTATTTTCGGGGTATTTTTTTTATTGCATGGATAATGCAAAAAACAGACAGAAAATACTATTTTGCTTTATTTATTCTAAATAAAAGAAATTAAAAGGAGGGTACAGAAGGTTGTGCTTTCTAACTTCATCCATCTCATGCTCATCAAAAGGAATCCATTGACAAGGTTGATCAAGTCTTGTTAACAAACTCATTCCGAATCGCATGGAACCGGAGAATTTTCGAATAGCACTAGGTTACCTCAACGGGGATATGCACATCCCCAATAATAAGAATATCATATTTCTTCTTGGCACTAGGAAGAGGAAATTCAAAACCTCCAATAGTAATTGATGGAATTTTTCCAATAGAATTGATATTGTGGAATTGAGGTTGTTTCCTCGGGAAGTGTACCGTATGCTCATTACCATTAACATGAAAAGTGACATTGCCTTTGTTACAATCAATAACAGCCCTTGCAGTATTCGGAAAGGGTCTACCAAGGATAATCGACATAATATCGTCCTCGGGAATATCAAGAATAACAAAGTCCCTAACCGGCTCCAAGATCACATAAAGCAGTTTTAACATAGTTCCTTTTAATGGAGCATGGTATGGTTGGTACTCCTGGATCTCCAAGTTTCTTAGGTATTCCACCTTTAAAAGTATAATTAGCAAGCATGATGGAAATTTCAGCTTCCGGTATCTTTCTCTTATTGGTGACAATATCTTTCATGTACTTAGCATAAGGATTCATTTTAAGCATGTTAATCAAACGCATACGCAAAAAGATAGGTCTAATCATTTCAGCAAAGCGCTCAAAATCCTCATCATCGTTTTTCTTGGATGGTTTGGGAGGAAAAGGCATGGGTTTCTGAACCCATGGTTCCCTTTCTTTACCGTGTTTCCTAGCAACAAAGTCTCTCTTATCATAACGTTGATTCTTTGGTTGTGGGTTATCAAGATCAACAGCAGGTTCAATCTCTACATCATTGTCATTACTAGGTTGAGCAACAACATGAACATCATCATTAACATTATCACTAGGTTCATGTTCATCACCAGATTGTGTTTCAGCATCAGAAATAGAAATATCATTGGGATTCTTAGGTGTGTCTACAACAGGTTCACTAGAAGCATGCAAAGTCCTATCATTTTTCTTTTTCTTCTTTTTAGAAGGACTAGGTGCATCAACATTAGTTCTCTGAGAATCCTGCTCAATTCTCTCAGGGTGGCCCTCAGGATACAAAGGTTCCTGAGTCATTTTACCCCCTCTAGTCATAACTCTAACAGCATTATCATTCTTCTTATTATTTAATTCATTGAGCAAATCATTTTGAGCTTTAAGCTACTTGAGTGGTAACCATAGAAGCATGTTTACTAATAAGTTTAAGTTCACCTTTAACTCTAGACATATAATCACTCAAGTGTTCAATCATATAAGCATTTCGTTTCAATTATCTACCAACATAAGCATTGAAGTTTTCTTGTTTAACAATAAAATTATCAAACTCATCTAAGCATTGGCTAGCAGACTTATAACGAGGAATATCACCTTCATCAAATCTATAGAGAGAATTTACCTTTACTACCTGTGTCGGGTTATCAAGACCATGTATTTCCTCAATAGGCGGCAAATTAAGACCATGTATTTCTTCAATAGGAGGTAAATTCTTAACATCATCAGCTTTAATACCCTTTTCTTTCATAGATTTCTTTGCCTCTTGCATATCTTCAGGACTGAGAAATAGAATACCCCTTTTCTTCGGAGTTGGCTTAGGAGTTGGTTCAGGAAGTGTCCAATTATTTTCATTAGTCA
This sequence comes from Triticum dicoccoides, assembly GCF_002162155.2. NCBI lineage: Eukaryota > Viridiplantae > Streptophyta > Magnoliopsida > Poales > Poaceae > Triticum > Triticum dicoccoides. The sequence goes on along the minus strand of NC_041388.1, from coordinate 341,318,791 downwards.
ACATATTATTCAATAGCAATTCAGCTTGATCAACTATTCTTTCCCTGAAAACACAACCAACACAACTATCCGGGTGGTCTCTGGAAGCATCGGTTAGTCCATTATAAAAGATATCAAGTATATCATTTTTCTTGAGAGGATGATCAGGCAAAGCATTAAGCAATTGGAGAAGCCTCCCCAAGCTTGTGGGAGACTCTCTTCTTCAATTTGCACAAAATTATATATTTCCCTTAAGGTAGCTTGTTTCTTATGAGCGGGGAAATACTTAGCAGAGAAGTAATAAATCATATCCTGGGGACTACGCACACAACGAGGATCAAGAGAATTAAACCATGTTTTAGCGACACCCTTTAATGAGAACGGAAATAGCTTAAGGATATAGTAGTAACGAATTTTCTCATCATTAGTGAATAGGGTGGCTATATCATTTAATTTAGTAAGATGTGACACAACAGTTTCAGATTCATAGCCATAAAAATGATCAGATTCAACCAAAGTAATTATCTCAGGATCAACAGAGAAATCATAATCCTTATCAGTAACACAGATAGGTGAAGTAGCAAAAGCAGGGTCATATTTCATTCTAGCATTCAAAGATTTTTCTTTCAGCTTAGCTAATAATTTCTTAAGATCAGATCTATCATTGCAAGCTAAGAAGTCTCTAGCAGTTTCTTCATCCATAACATAACCCTCAGGAACAACATGCAATTCATATCTAGGGGGAGAATCTTCATCATCACTTTCATCAATATTATCAGTTTCAATAATTTCATTCTCTCTAGCCCTAGCAAGTTGTTCATCCAGAAATTCACCTAGTGGCACAGTAGTATCAAGCATAGAAGTAGTTTCATCATAAGTATCATGCATAGTAGAAGTGGCATCATCAATAACATGCGACATATCAGAATTAATAGCAGAAGTAGGTTTAGGTGTCGCAAGCTTACTCAAAACAGAAGGAGAATCAAGTGCAGAGCTAGATGGCAGTTCCTTACCTCCCCTCGTAGTTGAGGGGAAAATCTTAGTTTTCTCGTCTTTAAAGCTCCTCATAGTGACCAACAGATATAAATCCCAAGTGACTAAAAGAATAGAGCTATGCTCCCCAGCAACGATGGCAAAAAATAGTCTTGATAACCCACAAGTATAGGGGATCGCAACAGTTTTTGAGGGTAGAGTATTCAACCCAAATTTATTGATTCGACACAAGGGGAGCCAAAGAATATTCTCAAGTATTAGCAGTTGAGTTGTCAATTCAACCACAGCTGGACAACTTAGTATCTGCAGCAAAGTATTTAGTAGCAAGGTAATATGATAGTAGCGGTAACAGTGGCAAAAGTAACGGTAGCAGTTTTAGTTTTGTAGTGATTGTAACAGTAGCAACGGAAAAGTAAATAAGCGAAGAACAATATGTGGAAAGCTCGTAGGAATTGGTCAGTGATGGAGAATTATGCCGGATGTGATTCCTCATGCAACAATTATAACATAGGGTGACACAGAACTAGCTCCAATTCATCAATGTAATGTAGGCATGTATTCCGAATATAGTCATACGTGCTTATGGAAAAGAACTTGCATGCCATCTTTTGTCCTACCCTCCCGTGGCAGCGGGGTCCTATCAGAAACTAAGGGATATTAAGGCCTCCTTTTAACAGAGTACCAAACCAAAGCATTAACACTTAGTGAATACATGAACTCCTCAAACTACGGTCATCACCGGGAGTGGTCCCGATTATTGTCACTTCGGGGTTGCCGGATCGTAACACATAGTAGGTGACTATAGACTTGCAAGATAGGATCGAGAACTCACATATATTCATGAAAACATAATAGGTTCAGATCTGAAATCATGGCACTCGGGCCCTAGTGACAAGCATTAAGCATAGCAAAGTCATAGCAACATCAATCTCAGAACATAGTGGATACTAGGGATCAAACCCTAACAAAACTAACTCGATCACATGGTAAATCTCATCCAACCCATCACTGTCTAGCAAGCCTACGATGGAATTACTCACGCACGGCGGTGAGCATCATGAAATTGGTGATGGAGGAAGGTTGATGATGACGAAGGCGACGGATTCCCCTCTCCGGAGCCCCGAACGGACTCCAGATCAGCCCTCCCGAGAGAGTTTAGGGCTTGGCGGTGGCTCTGAATCGTAAAACGCGATGAATCCTTCTCTCTGATTTTTTTCTCCCCGAACGTGAATATATGGAGTTGGAGTTGAGGTCAGTGGAGCACCAGGGGGCCACGAGGCAGGGGGCGCACCCAGGGGGTAGGCGCGCCCGCCACCCTCGTGGACAGGGTGTGGCCCCCTGGACTTGATTCTTTCACCAGCATTTTTAATATATTCCAAAAATAATCTCCGTGAAGTTTCAGGTCATTCCGAGAACTTTTATTTCTGCATAAAAATAACACCATGGCAATTCTGCCGAAAACAGCGTCAGTCCGGGTTAGTTCCATTCAAATCATGCAAGTTAGAGTCCAAAACAAGGGCAAAAGTGTTTGGAAAAGTAGATACGACGGAGGCGTATCAACCTGAAAGCCTCGTTTGAACAGTCTACCGATGTCATCCGGCAACTAAATGAGAGCAATGTGAAGCTCCGGGCGGAGCGCGACCTGCTGAGGGTGAAGATCGTCGGAAGTGCAGAGCTGCAGGAGCAGACCACTGCCTTGTTAAAGAGGGCCAGCTTCATCGTCGAGAAACTTATGGATGAGAATGCCATGCTGCACATCGAGCACAGAAGGCTGGTGGAGGAATATGTGGATGCTCTCAACCAGCATCTTGAGGACAAGAAAGAGCTCATCGTCGCTCGCCTCAGAGACTAGTTCCCAGGGCCTGCAGCAATGCATCGAGAAAGTAGAGATCAGCGAGCCAGATCATTGTCTTCCTTCTTCTTTTGCCCTTGTGTATTTCGGGCGTTGTCGCATGTGGCTTTTTTAATTATGTTTCTAAATATGTAAGACAATTATTATCCATGGTCATCGTCCTTATATTCATCATGCTTGCTATAAGTCGTAGTCGATGCTACATAGGTCCGTCGGATCTTACATGAAGATCCGTGCAAAACTTTGTTTTCAGATTTTCATTTTTCTCTCTGAAATCTCAGTCCAGTGAGACATACAGCCACGCCGTAGAACAGGTGCTCGGGCGCCATTAATGGAGACATTGGGAGGGAGGTGCGCGGTAGGTAGCGGTCAAAGGGCTCTCCTCCCGATGAGCATGCGCAGGGGTCTGATCGCACGCCTCCCATACTCAAATAGCTACCCCGCACGGCACCTCCTAGCCAATAAAAAAGGGGACGCGTGGCCGCACGTAATTGGTAAGTCGAACACCCACGGTTTCAATAATACTTGTGTTTCCGATTTGTAACGTGACAACATTTGTTCCAAAAGGACTTTGTTGATTGTTAATGTGTGCGCCTTCGCAAATCAGACAGAAAAATTACCACAGCATGTTGGTGCCATGTCATGAGACCATGCCAAGTTTCATGATTTTCAGGCGTGTTTTGGAATTACAGGAATTAAAAACCCAAGTTTCTCAATCTTTCCGGCCGAGCCACGACTCCCAGATGTTTGAATTTCACTCTCATCTCTTGCATGGGACCTAGAAATTCACCCAAGGACACACATGTGATTTTTCAAACAACTTTGATGCACTGGAGCATGTTATTGTAGTTCAGATTTGAATTATGCACATTAAATGCCCAGAAACTCAATAAATGTATAGAAAAGGTGAAACGAACCCGGAATAATTCCAAAATTTAGCACGATACTTCTATTTGGTCTAATCTGGCTATGTAAAAAAAATAAGGTGGGAGAAGGCAGTGTACGTATGTCGTTTCGCACTCGGAGGTGATACATTCCCTCTCGCAACCACGAGCCTTCTTGAGGGAAGCTCCGGTTTGGAAGAGGCTTAGACCAAAGCTTGTCCCAATTCGGTCAAAAAAAATTACCGCAACATGTTGGTGCCATGTCATGAGACCATGCCAAGTTTCATGATTTTCAGGCATGTTTTGGAATTACAGCAATTAAAAAACCAAGTTTCTCAATCTTTCCGCCCGAGCCACGACGCCCAGATGTTTGAATTTCACTCCCATCTCTTGCATGGGACCTAGAAATTCACCCAAGGACACACATGTGATTTTTCAAACAACTTTGGTGCACTGGAGCCTGTGCTTGTAGTTCAAATTTGAATTATGCATATTACATGCCCAGAAACTTAATTAATGTATAAAAAAGGCCAAACGAACCCGGAATAATTCCAAAAATTAGCACGGTACTTTTATTTGGTCTAATATGGCTGTGTAAAAAATTAAGGCGGGAGAAGGCAGTGTACATATGTCATTTCGCACACGGAGGTGACACGTTCCCTCTTGGAACCACGAGCCTTCTTGAGGGAAGCTCCGATTTGCAGGAAGCTTAGACCAAAGCTTGTCCCAATTCGGCCAAAAAAAATTACCGCAGCATGTTGGTGCCATGCCATGAGACCATGCCAAGTTTCATGATTTTCAGGCGTGTTTTGGAATTACAGGAATTAAAAAAACCAAGTTTCTCAATCTTTCCGACCGAGCCACGACGCCGAGATGTTTGAATTTCACTCTCGTCTCTTGCATGGACCTAGAAATTCACCCAAGGACACACATGTGATTTTACAAACAACTTTGGTGCACTGGAGCACGTGCTTGTAGTTCAAATTTGAATTATACACATTAAATGCGCAGAAACTCAATTAATATATAAAAAAGGCCAAACGAACACGGAATAATTCCAAAATTTAGCACGATACTTCTACTTGGTCTAATCTGCCTGTGTAAAAAAATTAAGGCGGGAGAAGGCAGTGTATGTATGTCGTTTCGCACACGGAGGTGACACGTTCCCTCTCGGAACCAGGAGCCTTCTTGAGGGAAGCTCCGGTTTGCAATAAGCCTACACCAAAGCTTGTCCCAATTCGGCCAAAGAAATTACTTTAGCATGTTGGTGCCATGTCATGACACCATGCCAAGTTTCATGATTTTCAGACATGTTTTGGATTTACATGAATTAAAAAACCAAGTTTCTCAATCTTTCCGGCCAAGCCACGACGCCCAGATGTTTGAATTTCACTCCCATCTCTTGCATGGGACCTAGAAATTCACCCAAGGACACACATGTGATTTTTCAAACAACCTTGGTGCACTGGAGCATGTGCTTGTAGTTCAAATTTGAATTATGCACATTAAATGCCTAGAGACTCAATTAATGTATAAAAAAGGCCAAACAAACATGAAATAATTCCAAAATTTGGCACAATACTTCTATTTGGTCTAATCTGCCAGTGTACAAAAATTAAGGCAGGAGAAGGCAGTGTACGTATATCGTTTCGCACACGGAGGTGACATGTTCCCTCTCGGAACCAGGAGCCTTCTTGATGGAAACTCTGGTTTGCAAGAAGTTTACACCAAAGCTTGTCCCAATTCGGCCAAAAATTTTAATGCAGCATGTCGGTGCCATGTCATGACACCATGCCAAGTTTCATGATTTTCAGCCGTGTTTTGGATTTACAGGAATTAAAAAACCAAGTTTCTCAATCATTCCGGTCGAGCCATGACACCCAGATGTTTGAATTTTATTCCCATTTCTTGCATGGGACCTACAAATTCACCCAAAGACACACATGTGATCTTTCAGCAAACTTTCGTGCATTGGAGCATGTGCTTGTAGTTCAAATTTGAATTATGCACATTAAATGCCCAGAAACTCAATTAATGCATAAAAATGCCAAACGAACCCGAAATAATTCCAAATTTAAACACGACACTCATGTACTAGTTGCATGTTCAGTGTACGTAAATGTTCTAGCAATTCAAACACCATCCTTTCCCTCCGTAACACCATTTTGTGTTTCAAAACATAATGAAAAAATCAGGTATACCACAAACAGTTTACTAGAAAGAATCATGTAGGATGCGATATAAAATATCTTGGTGCACTGTCTTGTCTGGCTTACGCAGGAAGCTTCATCGCCTACATTCCATCGCCCCCGCTTGAACCACACTTGCACGCCAGTTTCTCACGGCACTGAGTGAAATATTTTTGCCACCGCGGAAATATCTATCTCCCCGCCCCCTCCCTCCTACCAAAAGCCACATTTCCACTGTTCCTCCTTGCTTTCCAAGTTCAAACCTTCACTTCTACTTGTTGGCAGCTCAGCCTCCTCGCCGGCGACCCTTCTTCTTGTAGCGCTGCCTCCTCGCTGGCTACCCTTCTTCTTGCAGCACCGCCTCCTTGCCGGTGACCCTTCTCTTGCAGCGTCGTCTCCTCGCCGGCGACCCTTCTTCTTGCTGCGCGGCCTCCTCGCCACCGACCCTTCTTCTTGCTGCGCGGCCTCCTCGCCACTGACCCTTCTTCTTGCGGTGAGGCCTCGTCGATATGGTCAGGTAATCCACACCCCACCCACACCATCCTCCTCCTTTCTCGTCCCACATGCCCCAATTGACGGAGCGACACCTTCCACTGAAATCACTGCCCCCCTCCTCCAATTAAGCGCCGCCCACAGCCATTTTACACGTAGTATAACATGGAGCTGAGTAGCATGCGACCGCACACGCGAACGAGGTTGCTATGGCTACCATGCATGTCGACCGCCAGATCTTGGAGGAGCACCTCGGCTTTGAGGCTACTGTCGACACCGCCGTGCGATTGTCTACTTTAAAATACAGCTCGTGATGTTTTCTCGAGGCCACCGCCAGTGCCTTCTAGTGATTTGTCCTTTGTAATGTTAATATGCAATCTGATGTTCAGTTAACAGTTTGGTCCTCTGAAATGTAATGTTCAGTTAACACTTTGGTCCAACAATTGCTACATTTCGTAGTACTATTCTCAAGCATTCTTTGTTTTGTTAACTGTCTTATCTTCTAGTACATGTTTCTATTCCGCAATATCGTGCTCAGTTAACTATTTTGGTTCATTTGGTTTGCTGCCCATTTAACTGTTTGGTTCAGTTCTGCAATTTGATTTTCATTTGCTGTGGGTACAATTTTGTATTGTTATGCATGTGACACCAATCGAATTTGGTTGTACTCAATACATATTCTACTGATAGTATGGAAACTCTCAGTTAACCTGATCAAGATCTTCCTTATGTGTGTTGCAGGGAAACAATGGGAGACACTACGGTTTACCATCGAGGTTTGTTCAAGCAGGGTCCTTTGGCTAATAGCACATTATTGTGGAGTTGCAGGAATCATTCTAATATTTAGGTTTTTACAATTTGGTCTTGCACATGTAGGTCCTATTGTCAGAGGCTTAGACCCACTGTTCGACCCATTTTTCATATGGGGAAATGAGATGTCCATGAATATCAGTCAAGTCAAGAAACTCGGAAAGATTGTTAGGATGAAGAAACTTGCGATGAATAACAGCAAATCTTTGTTTGCACAATGAAGAATACATCAGTCAACTATAGGATGGTACCAACTCTTTTACCTTGTTTTTACCCCTTGCACCATTTCAAAATTTACAACAGCTGTTTATGCATAGCTTTGTTTTCAGTACTTTTCAAAGCAGTTCACCGATGATTACCTCTCAAACCACCTGCATGGTCAAGAGGCGAGGAAGGTATTCATTCAACACCCACGATACAATATTGAAGTCTTGCTGAAGAGGACGAAGGTTGGGCGGGCAATTATCCATAGCCACTGGCCTAAAGTTGCAAGGACATTCAACATCACTGAAGGCTCAATATTTGCCTTCCACTTCTGCAGTTTCCCAGATGAGATTCATCTGTCTATTTACCGTGTATGATGCTACTTTCCAAAGGTTTTTGATGCTGCATGTGAAACTTGGTGCTGTTGTGTAATGGCGTAACTGAGTGCCGAAGCTATCTGATGTAATTTGATTATGAAATCCTGGTTGCTTTTATACGGATATGAAATATCTGGCGTGTTTTATAAGAAATATCAGTTTGATTAGTACGTGGATTATCAATAATAGGCTAATTACCCTGCTTATTGGGGTTTTCAATTGCAGATAGTTACTCAGACAGCACCGTGGGCGATGAACTCAAACAACCCGCACGGTTTCTAGAAAGTAGGCATGTTCGATCAACTAACAATCACACACGGCTTCCTGCAGCGAACTGTTTGCGTTAGGCCACCTTGCACAAATGTTTCCACACAAAGAACTATGTGTGATATACATACGGACGGAAATATTTTCCCTGGGTTGACTGTGTGGGATGTACATAAGAACATAAACGAGTTCCTTGGATTGACTGTGTGTGATATACATACCTACGGAAATGTTTTTCTGGGATTCACCGTGTGGGATGTACATACCTACGGAAATGATTTTCTCGGATTATAGTGTGGGATGTACATACCTACGGAAATGATTGGGTTTCGATGCCTCGCCCGATCGCACACGACCCCAGCCTGGGTCCCAGGAGGGCCTATCCCTGACGATTTCTGAGTCATGTGGGAAGGACACCCTATCGCACACACTCACTTGGCGACGGTTCCAAATGTCGTCGCAGAAAGGGGTTAAAACCGTTTGTTTAGCACCTCGTTGTATGAGTAATAGAGGATCACAACAGTTTTCGAGGGTAGAGTTGATAATCCCCAAGTGCAGGGAATCATCGTAGCAATTCCCAGTGGTGGAAGTGATAAGTATGGAGTGTCAAACCCACAAGGAGCTAAAGGTAAGATCAATATTCTCTCAAGTCCTATCTGCCACCGATACGACTCTACGTACATCGAACATTTGCTTCCAACTAGAAACAAGAAATAAAACTACGTTGTGGGTATGAAGAGGATAACTTTGCATGATATCGGAGAGATAAAACATAAAAGTAGGTGTTGTTATCATAAATTTAGAATATATTACTAAATATTATAAATAGCGAGTGTGGAATAATGATGGGTCAGTGTGCCGAATTGTCCTAGGCAATTGTTAACAAGACTGGTAGTCGTCATTGCAATTTCATATGAGGGAGAGGCATAAGCTAACATAATTTCTCTTCTTGGATCATATGCACTTATGATTGGAACTCTAGCAAGCATCCGCAACTACTAAGGATCATTAAGGTAAAACCCAACCATAGCATTAAAGCATCAAGTCCCCTTTATCCCATACGCAACAACCCCCTTACTCGGGTTTATGCTTCTGCCACTCAAGCAACCCACTATAAGCGAATCATGAACGTATTTGCAACACCCTACAGCGGGAATCCCTCACGCTTGCGCGACACGGAGGGCACAATAGGACAACACCAAAATAAAACATACAAATTGTACCAATCTAGATCATCAATCAACCCAAAGACAAAGGATATCTACTCAAAACATCATAGGATGGCAACACATCATTGGATCATAATATGTGGCATAAAGCACCATGTTCAAGTAGGGATTACAGCGGGGTGCGGGAGAGTGGACCACGTAAAAGAGATGAGGATGGTGATCGATGAAGACGATCACTGCGGCAATGATTCCCCTCCCGATGGCACTCCGGCACCACCGAGACAGAGGAGGAGAGGTTATACCCCTTGTGCTTCCTCCTCCATGCCCCCCTAGATGGGGAGAGGTTCTCCCTCTAGTCCTTGGCCTTCATGGCGATGATGGCCCCTCCGGGATCCTCCTCCATGGCCTCCGGTGATGATGGCCCTCTCCGGCAGGGTGCAGAGAAGGCCTAGATTGATTTATCATGGCCACAGAGGCTTGCGGCAGCGGAACTTCTGATCCAGGTTAATTTCTGGAGGTTTCCGTATATATAAGAGGTTTTGGCATCGAGAACAAGTCAGGGGGGCTCCGGGCTGTCCATGAGGTAGGGGGGCGCGTCCAGGGGGTGGGTGCGCCTTCCACCCTTGTGGGCAGCCCGGGACTCTTCTGGCCCAATTCTTTTACTCCATGGCCTTCTTCTGGTCCAAAAATAAGCTCTGTCAAGTTTCAGGTCAATTGGACTCCGTTTGGTTTCCCTTTTCTGCGATACTCTAAAACAAGGAAAAACAGAAACTAGCACTGGGCTCTAGGTCAATAGGTTAGTCCAAAAAACCATATAAAATAGCATATGAATGCATATAAAACATCCAGGGTTGATAATATAATAGCATGAATACTTCATAAACTATAGATACATTGGAGACATATCAGCATCCCCAAGCTTAATTCCTACTCGTCCTCGAGTAGGTAAATGATAAAAGAAATAATTTATGAAGTGTGAATGCTAGCAAGTGCATAAGTTTCATCAATGATAGTTCCAATCACTTTTTCTAGCATCATTATATATCATAACAGTAGCTCATTTTCATAAAACTTTTCATGATCAAGTAACAAGTTATTCACATGTTTGAAGTATAGATCATAAACTTTCTTGAAACTAACAAACTATATTCTCAGTCATCAAACAATTGAAATTCATCTTATTTTCAGGAAAGGTCTATGTCAGAGCTTTGATTTAGCAAACTCCACATACTCAACTATCATTTAATCTTTCACAATTGCTAACACTCACATGATATTTATGGGTTCAAAGTTTTAATCGGACACAGAGAAAGATAGGGGCTTATAGATTCGCCTCCCAACCTTTTACCTCAAGGGTAATGTCAACAATAATAGTTCATGATAACTTACATCCAATTGGATATATATATTAGGATCTTTCCAACACAATGTGCTTGACAAAGGATAAAATGTAAAAAAGGAAAGGTGAAGATCACCATGACTCTTGCATAAGGGTAGAAGATAAAAGTAAAAGATAGGCCCTTCGCAGAGGGAAGCAGATGTTGTCATGTGCTTTTATGGTTGGATGCACAAAATCTTAATGCAAAAGAACGTCACTTTATATTGCCACTTGTGATATGGACCTTTATTATATAGTCTGTCACTTTTATTTCTTCCACATCACAAGATCGTATAAAGCTTATTTTCTCCACATTAATAGATCATACATATTTAGAGGGCAATTTTTATTGCATGCACCAATGATAAATTACTTGAAGGATCTTACTCAATCCATAGGTAGGTATGGGGGACTCTCATGGAAAAACTGGTTTAAGGAATGTTTGGAAGCACAAGTAGTATCTCTACTTGGTGCAAAGAATTTGGCTAGCATGAGGGGGAAAAGCAAGCTCAACATGTTGGATGATCCAAGACAATATACTTTATTTCGGATATAAGAAAACATAACCCATTACATTGTCTTCCTTGTCCGACATCAACCTTTTAGCATGTCATATTTTAATGAGTACTCACAATTACAAAAGATGTCCAAGATAGCGTATTTATATGTGAAATCTCTCTTCATTCAATATTCTTTCATGAATTGTTCAAGTGACCAATTCTACGTTTGTTAATTCTCAATAATTTTACTACCTATACTTATTCTATGTGAAGTCATTACTCCTCATGTTATAAGCATATGAAACATATATAAATTCAGATTTATGATACTTAATTCATTCAACCATTTACTCATAGGATATATGTGAAGCACGTGAGTAAATGACAAACTACTCCAAAAAGATATAAGTGAAGAATACTGAGTAGTCAAATAATTAAATAGCCATGGAAGGATTCTTTTTCATTCAATATTTCAGATCCAATGATTTTATTCAAAAAGAAAGTAAAATTGAAAATACTCTCCAAGCAAAACACATATCATGTGACAAATAAAAATATAGCTCCGAGTAAGGTATACCGATAGATTTGAAGACGAAAGAGGGGATGCCTTCCAGGGCATCCCCAAGCTTAGGCGCTTGAGTCTTCCTTGAATGTTACCCTGGGGTGCCTTGGGCATCCCCAAGCTTAGGGTCTTTCCACTCCTTATTCTCCTCATATCGATATCTCACCCAAAGCTTGAAAACTTCAATCACACAAAACTTAACGGGACTTTGTGAGATAGGTTAGTATGATAAAGAGTAAACCACTCACTTTGGTACTGTCAAAGACAAGGATCATAATTGTTCTCTCACAATGCCAACTGTACCATATCATTTCTACAATTTATATTGAGAAATATAAGCCATAGAAACTATAAAACAAGCAAACTATGCAATGAAAACATAATCTATCAGAAACAGAACTGTCTGTAATGATCTGAACACCAACCATACTTATGTTACTCCAAAAATTCTGAAATAAATTGGTGGACGTGAGGAATTTGACTATTAATCTTATGACAAAAAGGAATCAACTCAATCGCACTCTTCTGTAAAAAATGGCAGCTAATCTCGTGAGCGCAAAGTTTCTGTTTTTTATAGCAAGATCACATTAACTTTCACCCAAGTCTTCCCAAAGGTCTTACTTGGCACTTTATTGAAACAAAAGCTATAATACATGATTAATACAGTATCTTAATCATCAGAACATACAAAAACAGTAAGGGTAAATATTGGGTTGTCTCCCAACAAGCGCTTTTCTTTAATGCCTTTTAGCTAGGCATGATGATTTCAATGATGCTCACATAAAAGATAAGAATTGAAACATAAAGAGAGCATCATCAAGAGTATGACTAGCATATTTAAATCTAACCCACTTCCTATGTCTAGGGATTTTGTGAGCACATAATTTGTAGGAACTACAATCAACTAGCATAGGAAGAAAAAACAAGTATAAGCTCAAAACTTTAAGTATATAGAGAGGAAACTTGATAATATTGCAACACCTACAAGCATGTATTCCTCCCTCATAATAATTTTCAGTAGCATCACGAATGAGTTCAAAAATATTACCATCACATAAAGAATTCTTTTCATGATCTACGAGCATAGAAATTTTTCTACTCTCCACATAAGCAAAATTCTTCTCATTCGGAATAGCGGGACCACTAGTTCCTAAAGTTGATACTCTTCCAAACCCACTTTAGATGATAGTATTATTCATACTCCAAAAGATATAAGTGAAGTTCATGGAGCATTTGACTATTAATATAGACTAACAAATATCCAAGCTCAAAATATATTAGTGAAGCACAAGAAGCATTCTATAAAACCATACTCAAAAGATTTAAGTGAAGCGCAAAGAGCATTCTATAAGGTCATACTCAAAAGATATAAGTGAGGAACATGGATCATTCTATAAATCAATAAAGAGATATCTCATACTAGAATGGTTCTTAAAGAAAAAGGAAAACACAAGGGACACAAATCATGTGAACAAAACAAAAACCGAGGTATACCGATAATTGTTGAAGAAGAAAGATGGGATGCCAACCGGGGCATCCCCAAGCTTAGATGCTTGAGTATCCTCGAAATATTTACTTGGGGTGCCTTGGGAATCCCCAAGCTTCAACTCTTGCTAATCTTTATTCTTCTCACATCGGTAACTCCTCGTTCTTCGAACACTTCATCCACAAAAACTTAACAAAAACTTTGTGAGATCCATTAGTATACTAAAGCAAATCACTACCTTTAGGTACTGTTTCAAACTCATTCCAATTTCATATTAGAACTCTGTCTACTGTATTCCAACTTCACCATGGTTCGTACCCCCTGATACTACCCATAGATTCATCAAAATAAGTGATCTACACATAGAAAACAGAATCTGTCTAAAACAGGACAGTCTGTAGTAATCTGGAGGTTTAGTAAACTTCTGTAACTCCAAAAATTATGAAATAAATTTGACAATTTGAAATTTTTGTACGGAATTAATGTGCAAAATGTTGCAGACCCATTTGACTTTCCAGTAAAAAATGTAAAATCACGCGCTACAGCCAAAGTTTCTGTGTTGTTCTGCACATAGTAAACAAGCAATCTAATCATCCTAAAACCAAAGCTTGGTATATTATTTTTATAATACAAAGGATATACACAAGGGGATAATTATTTACATAGAAATTTCCATGAAAAAATCTACATTGTTTCCGTGAGCATGAACACAAGTTCTCAAGGTTGACCCTCACTTCACTACAAAAAAATACACTTCCGTGATGATACGTGTTTGTCACAGTAGGTTGCTTTTTTTGCCATGCATGTACATCCATGACAAATTTATGACAGAATCAAGATAGTCATACATGTGCTGTCGTAGAAGTGTTCCATGACATTGCCAAAATTATCATCATGGAAGTGTCCACTTCCATGACGATAAATCGCGCGTCACAGAAGTGCTTTCATCAAGGATGACCGACACATGGCATCCACCGTAACGGAACGCCGTTAAGCTATCGGGTAGGGTTTTGGATCCGATAACCCGTTAACAGCCCCGATCAATGGGGATTTTCCACGTGTAAAATCATCATTGGCTAGAGGAAACACGTGCGGCTCATCGTCGGGACAGATGTCATCCACTCACTAGACAGAAGGCGCCTATGATACATCGACACGTGGCACGACCCAACAAGTTTAAATGGGCCGGCCCAACTAAAGGCCCAGAAGATTTTACGGACCATAATGGGCCGGCCCAGCTAAAGGCCCACAAGATTTTGCGGACCATAATGGGCTGGCCCAACTAAAGGCCCACAAGATTTCGCGGGCCATAATGGGCCGGCCCAGGTAAAGGCCCACAAGATTTACGTGTGCCATAATAGGTCATCCCAGGTAAAGGCCCACGGTGACTCTAGCCCATAATGAATAGTAATTTTCTTTATACCCGTTAACGGCCCGTGATTTACATGGGCCGTTTCCAGCCCGTGTTAGCTTTCGGCCTATTGATGGCCCATACGTTCTTGGGCTCCTTTTCGGCCCTCGATTACTTTCGACCCGTTACTGGCCTATTCCCCTAATGGGCCAAATTCGGCCCATGGCAAGAGTCGGCCCGTTACTGGCCTATTCCACTAATGGGCCAAAAACGGCCCATGGCAAGAGTCGGCCCGTTACTGGCATGTTACCCTAATGGGCCAAATTCGACCCATGGCAAGAGTCGACCCATTTCTGGCATGTTAACCCGTTGCGTCGTTTCCAGCCCGTCCTATATTCTGGCCCATTAACGACCCATTATGCCTGTGACAGAATTAAGCCTTTGCTGTCCTACGGCCTGTTACCGTGCTGGGCCGATACCAATTACGCCCGATTATGGCCCATATAGACCCATTTATCCGACGGCCCGAGGCCCATCGATTACAGGCCCATTTATCGACGGCCCGTAGGAGACCCATGGATCCTACGGCCCGTATATGGCCCATGGTAGTTGCGGCCACTAGCAAACCAGGGAAAAAGAAGACTAGGAAATAAATAAGGCCAAAACTAACACTAGGCTATTAAGGCGATTGCACAGATTACATCCACTCGGCATCAAAGATCGCCACCAGTGCAAATATAGGGAACACCCTACACTATACAAAAATGGCTTGTTGTTTTCTTCAGGCGGTGGCTGCACATTAAGAATACATTTTTATATCGCACCAAAACAAATTACAACTATATAACAAAAGGAAGGTTGGCATAAAACTTAACAGTCTAGCAGATAAATGCACCACCAGAAGTTCAGAAGCTCAGTTCATTTGACCTGACTGTTATGTTTTCATGTTGTATTATCCGATGGAGCACCATAACCCTCGCCTTCATTTCCCCTAGGCTCCTGAACAACATAGCAAATGTCTGATAGTCTGGTTTCAAAACCATGCATATCTTGACGACATTGAGCAATGTTTCTCCTTGTTTCACAAAGGGTCTCTGTTAGGGAATGGACTTTTGTCTGGAGCGCAGATACAACATTGCTTTGAGCTTGCATATCTTGATCATGAGGCAGTTTGGACGATATTGCCTAAACAACCAACCCAGTATTATGCAGGAACGTGCTTTTGGCACTATTAGTGGACAGGTACTGACCCACTGCAGCAAGAGCTGACATTGCGGTTATAGTTGCCTCGCCACCTTTAAAAGGTGGCGGTTCCACTATTTTTTCCATAGCTCGCTGAAAAGTTGAGGTTTTACATTAGTAGTACCATAACAGAAGATATTAAGGAGACAACAAAACCAAACAAAATAGCTTTGGTCTATATACAGAACTTATTCTGGTGAACCCATGTAAAATGTTAGTTGTATTTTATTGCAAAGTACATAATAAAACCAGGTTCCAAACATATGACCATGTACCATCGCTAATGTATTGTCTATTTCTTCACATTGTATTGAGGGCTAAGGATAAATAGACGAAGTTTATAATACGGTAAGAATAGTATGACGTCATTCATATCACAAAACAACTGAGAACAGACAAACAGGCAATTATAACGTTGTGTGGGCAAGTCCAGCACGGAACTAGATTACGGGTCAAGATCAAAGGAACATCACTCCTCTCTTTTAAACCTTGTAAGGTGCAATGATACTCTAAGACAATTGTGTATAAAATTGAAAAGAGTAATATACATTGGCTGCAAACCATGCAGTTCAAGGCACAAGTCAGAGTAAGTAGTAGTTAAAAGGCATGAGGATGAATGACTTACAACAGCGGCTTTGACTGGTGTAGTCATGCCCTTCTTCTTCCTGGTCTGACAGTCCTTGAAGATTTCCACAACATTTGGTTCAGGTACTTTTTGGTCCTTGCGGGCTTTCCTCTGCATTTGGAACAAGTCAATATAGATATGATAATATGGTACAGCGAAAAGAGTGAAACAACAGCTAATTACAAGAGCCTTGCAGTGTGCAATATAGCTATGAGATCCTGTCGTCTGTTGGAATTTCACTTCCGTACGGTTGGCCTTGTTCTTTTGAATAGTTCACCTACAAGAAGATAGATTTGTGTGGCACATGCGTAAATAGGACTTCAACATGTGATCTGATGACATATATATAATGTACCTGATACTTCGGATCGGACCAGTGTTTAACGAGGCCTCTCCAGTCTTCATCAGATATATTTTCCACTGGAGATGTTTGGGCAAGTTCACTGTTATCCTTGCCTTCAAAGTGAGTTTTCCTCAAGTTATACCAATACTGTCGTAGAGCAGACTTGAAAACATGGGTGCAAGCTTGTCTGGTTGCATCATCTTGGCTATCCAACTTGAACCTCATCTGTTGAAAATTATGGGAGTCTCATTATCAGCAACCTAGAAAGTATTGGACAGAGCAAGACGATATTACTAGTTTCCATACATAACCATACTTACAGATAAATGGTCGAGGAAGATGTTGAACTGGGTTTTGTCTTTGTCATTCCTGTACTGAATCCATGTTGGGAGGATATGTACATGACACCTAACAGCAACCGCTGCCTCTGATACTAACTTGGCTGACTCTGTAGCATCACGTGGCCTTTTTAAACCTGCCTCAAAACGGATCTCCATTCTTCCTCCTCTAGATTTAGTTAACCTATCGAGCATTATCCCTGATGTTTGTTTCCTCTTGCGCCTAGGTGCTAGTCCAACAACAAACCTAGGAAGTGTTAGTGTACATCAAACCGTGAGACTACATATGAAGAAGCATGCAACTGTAACTTGACTCCAGCAACTACCTTCTTGCTGTTGAAGCTCACAAGGTTCATCTGATATTGCCAACTCGTCTTGTGTCAAGAGTGCTTGGGAAGTAGTGTCAGGTGGCAAGGGAGCTTGGGAACATGCTGCTAGCTCAGTTGACACACGAGTACGTCATGCAACTGGTAGTACTGTGGTAGGTGTTGCAAGAACTAGGGTTGTCTCTGCTTGTTTGGTGGCAGCTATTTGTTTCTATTTGTCTTTTTTGCAACTCGTGTAGCATGGGATGCCGTGTTTGTAGAATTTTCTACTGGACTTTGACCTTCTATTGCACCATCAGTACCAGCAGAATCTACAGGATTCATCCGCTTCTCATTCCCTGCCATTCTGTGTTTCTTCCTCTTTCTCTGTGCCATGTTAAGTCAAGCTGACAAGAAAAACGAATAACAATTTAGTTCTTCAGAACAAATTGATGCGTGATGCAGATGAACTGAACTTTGATCTTAGACAACCACATGATAGGAGGATGTAATATGTATGAAAAACAGGACGGAAGAGATAACCAGAACTATGATGTGTAAACTAAGAAGAAGACATTTCACCAAATTAGAAGCAATGAAATGGAAGGTAGACACCATATGAAAGATGCTACAAATATCGCTCTGCCAAGTTAACAGTGTCTCATCATAAATGGCGTTTAAACAAATGTGAAGCAGTACAAGAAATAAATCATATGCAAGATGCAAAGAACATCACACTACCATGTTAGAGGTCTCTCGTCATTAGTGCCATTGCATATTCATAGCTTATGATGTGTAAACTAAGGAGAATGCATTTCAACAAATTAGAAGCAATGAAAGCTAAACACCATATGAAAGATGCAACGAATATCACTCTACCAAGTTAAAATTGTCTCGTCATAAGTGCCATTTCAACAAATTAGTAATACAAGCTAGAAAAGAATGTGAGATGTAACCTATATCACACTCCGAAGTCAAACATGTCTTATGATAAGTGATTGTTGCAGGTTACACAACAGTAGTAATTTGATGTAATAACATGGTGTGATAGACAGATATTGTATGTTCTAGAAACAGGAACCGTGTCTTATTCAAGTATAATGTGTAAAGTAAGTAGATGGAATTCAATAAAATTAGAAGCAATACAAGCTAGACATCACACATAACATGCAACCACATATAACAGTGCCAAGTTAGAGGGAGGACCGGTGATGCTGCACTAGGGGAGACGTGCTCATCATAAACACAGCTTTGTTGAGTGTCTATGCATGTTTGTCTTGGAAATCATCTTAGGGGTGTGGAGGAGTAGAAACTGTAGAGGCCCTCCGTTCGGAAGGAGCACCTTTATCCGCTGCCTTGCTAACTTCCTTCCGCTTTATTGATTTTGAATTGTCAAGTAAAAACGACAAGAAAAAGCAATAAAATTCTCTCTTCAGAACTCATTCATGCATGATACTGACAATCACTACTTTGATGTAAGGCAAACACATGATACCAGGATGGAATATGTATGAAAAACAGGACGGCATGGCATGTTCACAACTGTTTGTGTAAACTAAGCAGAAACCATTCCAGCAAATAAGAAGCAATGCAAGCTAGACACCACATGAAAGATGCAACCAATATGACTCTGCCAAGTTAAAAGTGTCCCATCATAAATGGAATTTCAACAAATTAGAAGCAGCGCATGCTATAAATCATATGAAAGATGCAACTAATATCGCACTGCCTATACTAAAGGTGTCTCGTCATGTTGATTGATGTGGGATACAAAAAAACAATAGTTTTATGTAAGGACATGCTTAATAGACAGATGTACTATGTACTAAATACGGGAAGGCGTGTCACATTAACAGGTATAATGTATAAGCTAAGCAGACTAGCACATGCAGTTTAACCAGATTGGAAGAATTACAATCTAGACACCATATGCAACATGCAACCACATATCATGCTGCCAAGTTAGAGCAAGCACCTGCGATGCTAATGTAGGGGAAATGATGTAATCAACTACAGAGCTACGTTCACTATCTTCATCTAGCATTTCTGTTTCTTGAGAATCATGTTGGGAGGCTGACGCTGCATTCTTTAAATGATGAGTAGTCCCCTTGCCTGCCTGCCTTGTCATAAGTGATTGATGAGGGATACACAAGAACATTAGTTTGATGTAAGAACATGGTTAATACATAGATGTACTAGTATGTACCAAAAACAGAAAGGCATGTCATATTCAAAGGTATATTGTGTAAGCTAAGCAGATGCAATTTAACCAAATTGGAAGCAATACAAGCTAGACATCCGGCTAGAGTGGTGAGCATGATCATCTAGGACCTGAGAGCCTGGTGGGAGGCGGGCTGCTTCACCACCATCGCAGCTTTTTAGTTGGCTTCTAGGTGATGCCTATCTTTGCTAGGCTTGTCACTGGCTCGGCCAGTGCCCTGACTAGCTATTTGTCTTTTGGTGCTCACGGGATGGTGGTTCATGTAAAAAATATCTTTCCTTATCTTACCGACTTTGGCCTTTCAAATACAATCTAGACACCATATGGAACATGCAACCACATATGACACCGCGAAGTTAAAGCAAGCACCTGGGATGGTGGTTCATTGCGAGCGAGGTCATCAACTCCAGAGCTACGTTTACCGTCTCCATCTGTTGACACTGCACCCATTATAGCGCTGAAACATGTCTTGCCTACCCGCACACCAAACTGGAGCGACTTCTCTCTTTTCTTTTTGGCTTCTCTCATGGCAGCAGAGTCTGAAATACCCTTGCATAAACACAACAGTGAGAGTAAGGGTGAAGTGTGTGTAGAACTAGTGCACTGTAAAAGTAGCAGATAGCAGGTGGCTGAAAAATAAATGACAGGAGACATATGATAGCTCTACAACATTGCATGCCAAACAAAATTAGATTCTACTCTGTATGATTTTGTAATATATGAGCACAGGAAATGCAGGTACTCCTCCAGCACACCACCACATGTGGGATAACAGTCGACTGAAAATAAATAGGTCAGTCAATTTTTTTAATGAACTGTCTGATCTATAAGGAACGGGCAGATGGCCTTCGTCTACCTCCCGCCAGTCACTTTTGACGATCTTTCTCGAACCGCCAGCGACCACCGGCCCAGACCCCTGCCTCCGCCACCCCGCCCTCCCATCGACTTCACACCACCGCCGTGCTTGGCAGCACCCCCAGGCCATCCCTTTAATCCTGGCCGACCTCCAGATCGGGCGCTAGTAGCTCTAGGCCGCACACACCCCTAAGATAAACACCAAGGCGCTGCTTCCCCAACGTAATAGGCGTACTAGCGCCTGTTACGCCGGGGAATGCTCCCGTTAATTGGGAATCAAGTGGCCAGAAATTGAAATTCAGGGGGGCGACGGACCTCTAGCTAAGGTGAAATAGTATATGAGGAGAAACCTTGTGCATCGCGAGTTACTAGGAACATCTAGTATCAAGAAGAAGCGGTCAACTAGTGTCTTCTGTGGGATGAATACCATGCAAGCAGAGATGTAAGATTTGCACGAATAAGGGAGGAGGAGTACCTTTTTCGGTTGCCAGTGTGGTCATCTCCACAAGTCACACCGATTTTCTTCTTTTTATCAGGGAAACCGATGTTCTGGAGGGTGCAGGCTTGGACGAACCCATGGCCAAATTGTTGACTGTGTTGCCATGGCCGTATGTCGGCGGAGGGGAAGCAGATCCGAGGCGGCGAAGGACGGCATAGAAGGAACAACTTCGGTGTGGTGGAGGGTGGCGAAGTTGGAGCGGCAGCGGTGAGGCGCAGGACAGCGTGGTTGAACTGGCTCGGGTACAGACGGCTCGGCCTCAGCTTCAACTACTAGCCATGGAGGGCGTTGCGGTTGAGGTTGCGGTGGATGACGACGTCGGGGTATCGGCTCCAGCGTGATGGAGGAGGGCGGTGGTTGATGGGTGGGATGGGGTGGCGGACGGAGGACGCCGGGGTTTCGTGGCTGGTGGAGAGGTAGCTTTGGCGCCCACGGAGTACGCATGGGGAATCAGACGGGTGGGGGGAACCATGTTTTGGTCTGGGATGCACTTGTTTTTTGCTTTTTTGAACAGAAATGGGATGAGCTTGTTTGAAATTTGGGGAAAGTACAAACTTTGCCCCCCTCTTAAATTTCGGACCTACTGCGGGTCGGGGGTAGGATGGTAATCCCAGGTGCCCCAAATAGTGGGCGGGAGCGATTTCGGCCGCGCGCATGTGTGCTTAGGCGGCCATTATGTATGAATGTTTTTCGGATGCGGTTGCGTGGCGTCTAGATGAAGCTACAAACCTACCCCGGTTTAGACCTTTGGACGCCGGGTCAGTAGGTTTCACAGGTCGGATTTATTAGAAAAGTAATTTCCTTGTACTACCAAACATTGGTCTCCGCGGTTTCGGACGAGTAGAGGCTCTTTTGGCGCGTCGTTCGAAATTTTGAAACACAAGCATTCACATTTAGAGTACTCTTGAACTATGAGGATTGACCTAAATATACAACGTTATATTTGACCTTGTATGTTTGAAAACCTCATTAAATTATCCGCTTCTTTTTGAAATTTTGACACTTGAAAATCATATAACTACGATTATTTTGGAATGGAGGAGCTAAATTTGAATCTATTTTGTACACGACTACATTGCTATTATGTACAAAATCAGAGCAAAGATTGGTGCCCCCATAATTTAGGTATGGTTTACAAATGCCATGATATAAAATTCAAATAATTGAATGGACTTCATGTTGAATTCGATTTTTTAAACTACCTTAAGTTGAATTCAAATGTATGCTAGTTCATAGGTAGTAGCTATTTATAATGTCCATTGTGTAACTTTCGTATGTATAATGTGCTTTACACACACAACATGAACTATACTCACGTTTATATTCGATTGCTAAAGCGATGCATTGTCTGGAGTTCAAAATACTAACTATGTGGATCAATTGTGTCGAATAATAACATAGACATGCTCAAATTCGATAGAATCTAGATGTCTGATGGATCAATGACCGCTCCTTACACGAATTGCAAATATCATGATCCCATCCTAATATTTGGATACAATTTATATCTTTAATCAATGTGTAGAGCAGTCTTTTACGTGTAGTTTCACTCTCCATCGGTCGTCTCTCACACATGGTCACACACTCTCTCCCGAGGTGTCTTTCTCGCACACATGCTCTAGATATAACCCTCCCTCCCTCTCGTAACCATTTACAACAGTTTTCACTAACCTTTATCACAAGCACTCTTCCTCTCGCAAACATACACACGCACAATCCTCATCGACCCTTTCTATATACATGGACCTGCCTACGTGTCTCATGTACACACATTATCTTTACGCCTATCTCTCACGCATTGTCTCACACCTCTCTTCCTAATCGACAAGTATGATTCTAGCAGAGCATTCTGTAGGATGCCCCTTAAAGTTAGGTTGGATGAATAGTAATATCAGAGATAAAGGGGTTACCTTAGTCTGAGAACCTAGGGTTACAAATCCTAGCCGGCTTTGTCAGTGGACACAGAGTCCTTCACAATTCTGCTATCTTTGTCTTGTACGACTAGTCATCCATGGGTCTTCCTAAATGCATCACGGGCCGACCAATGTGGCGTAGGACGGAACAGAACGAAGGGCCTCACCTTGACCCACCAGACCTCACGCGGTGACACACCCTCTACCCCCACGTCTCATTATCTTCTCACACCCACGCATACCAACACAAACACCACACACACATAAAATTTCTCCTGGTGCCTCTATTCCCTCCCCCCTTGCATATACACACTCAAGGGAATGGAATCTCTTATCGTGACGTCATATTCATCTCTCTCTCTCTCTCTAGACCACTCTCGTTTATCGTGCTATCTCTCCCACGCCCCCCCGTCGGCCCCTCTATCCATGCCTCTCTCGAATACGTAATACACACACATACCTCTCTAGGCCCCGCCAAATGCATCAACTACACATTCACACATGTTACATCACGTACCCCATTGATCTAAAAAGCCCTCTCTTCACGTTTATTTCGCATACAACATTCCTTTTGAATAAAGTGTGGCCAAAAAATTATTTTAGAGTGTCTACATATATACAACATTACAAAGTTATATGGAGGAGTATGAACGCTAATTTGCATTGCATGGTGCCCACAATGATATTTATTCCACACTGTGAATTTGTATATTTTTATACTATATACAAAGTTAGTCATAATAAAGAGAAACAAAGAGCATCTCTCTCTCCATCACATACCCCCCCTGTACGCCCCTTTCACGTATGCACACAAAACTATCTCCAGGTCCTCTAAAAGTAAGCCCCCAGAAAATTCACGCATGTTTCATCTTTCTCTCACGATATATGCAATGAAGCGAAAGCACGATACGTACATTGGACTTCAGAATTCACTCATTACGGTCACCATTTACGTTTAGTGGTTATTATGCAGTCACGGGCTCACCGTACAACTCTGTATTTGCTCATGACATGACTAGTTGACCAGTTAAACGCTCCACGTGGAACCTCTAGTGTTGCATCACATTATCTCACTACCATCGTGCCCACCTGTCGACTTGTATCTACTCTACATCTACACTCTTATAAAGTACATAAAATACACTCTTATAAAAAACAGAGTTGGTGATGATGGTATGCCTGCCATCCTACAATATAGGCCGTCCGATTTATATCTGACGGATAGGAAAGAAACTATGGCAATTTTGCAAAAAGATACCCACACACCTCTCCACATTTGCAAATAAGGCCTTCCCTCGTTCATCCTTTTCTCTCACAAGATAAACAAGTCATACAATGCATCTTGATGTTACATGCAACGCACGGGCATCTTGCTAGTAAGAATGAAAACAAACGACAAAAAAATATTTGGACGGTGGTTCGAAGTCATGATCGCGGGCACAGCGGACAAGGTGGCCTTGTATTGGTATGCTGAGCCATCTGTTTTAACACACAGGAGCTGGTGTGGTGATTATACACACACGCACGCATGCACACGAACTGCATCCATGCAACACTCACGCAAACACATGCACCCACGCACGCACGCAACACTCACACGTACACACGCAGCCACGCACGCACGCACGCAACACTCACACGCACACAAGCACACGTGCATGCACACACCAGTACACCACACGACCAACACACACTCTCACGCTCAAGTGCTCAACCTACACGTGCATGCGCACACATCAGGCCCTGACAGACACATACACAACCAGGTGATTCCCGCGCACGTGTTGGAGCCTTGTCGCGCTTGCGTAAATTTGTGTTTATCTAACCTTTTTCCTATGCGAACTGACAGGTGGGACCCACAACGAATGTGGTCAATTTAACTAGTCAACATGGCGCCACACAGACTATTTGGCTGGTCAACAGAGTGCAATCCGATGTTGAGCTGTGAGCAAGTGACCATATAATCACCGCAAAACGTATATAGTGACCGTAATCAGCTTATTCTGAAGTTCGGTGACCGTATTACGCTTTTCTCTCTGTAGGCCCTCCAAAACGACATCTCTACACGTTCTCGCATGTTACATCTAACAACTATGCAATACAGCACTACTACTACACTCTAACACAATAAATCATATGTGTTTTTAGTTTTACTAGATATCATATTGTTACTTATAATTATTCAGTTTTCATACACTAAAATTGCCTATGAAATGTATGGCCAGTATCATCTACCGCGCGGGAAAAATCCCACCCTTTCCTGTTTAATCGGGTTTGTATCGATGGATCATGCGAAACAGCAAAACTATAGTACTATACAGTACAAGTGATAGTTCACTGGGCCGTTGTGTCGTCTACTCCTCCGTCGTAAGAGTGGAGCGCTCGCTTTCATAAATCTTCTAGTCCCTTTCGCCGACATGTGGGACATCAAGCTACTAGGTCCACATGCCATACCGGAATACAGTGCAGAGCAGCCAGGGTGAAGCACCCCAGTCATGGCGCCGGCGTAGTAATGAGCAATGAGGCGTCAAATCACAAAGCTGCACCGTTCCCGCAGTTAAGTTGGAGGGACGAAGCAACCATCATTTCACTCGTTGTTGAATCCGCTTCTCCCTCATCTTCTTCAACTTAACCACGTGTTGCTTCTGCCGTTGTTCTGCCTCATGTGGGACGCGGATCGGCTTGGTAAAGCACTGGCACGTGGGACCGCATGTTAGCAAACCGCCAGGACAATGTCCTCCGAAAATAAGAAACCTCCCCCGCCATCCGCGCGGCAAAATCACCTCCTTTTTACTAATCTCGATTCTATAATTTTTTAGATCAATATAATTGAGATTTGTATAGATAGCACACAGGAGCAAAACCAAGTGGTACGGTTAAGGGCATCCACAATGTGTAGCCAAATGTGAAAATAGCTTTTGGCATCGTGGGAACCATTATGGACGGTGTTGCCAAAGCCAAAAAGATGGAACCGAAGCTCCCTGATTGATTGATTGAAGGAATAGAAAACTGCAATGTCTCTCCTCTTTCTCCCATGCTTGGACGCATGTAGTACAGTATAGAGCATGGAGTCTACTTCCCTGTCCCTTCTATCACAAATCACAAAGCAGTGAGGCATCAAATCACAAAAGCACAAACGAAGCAACCATCATTTCACTCTTCGCTGACTCCGCTTCTCCATCGTCTTCTTCGAGAAGCCATCTCACCGCATTAGTTATAGTAGTACTAGTAAAGGACTTCCTGGATGCAAATAAGGCGGTTGTCTCGGCTTGCAGGCGGCACTTGCGAACGACTTACCGTGGTCTCCCTCAATGGTGTTCTCCGTCGAACGTACTTCGCCAAACCACCAAAAAGATATCATCGACGTCACTGCAATGGGGAAGGAAGTCAAATATAGTTACTACTCCCTCCTTCCATCTATATAGGGCCTAATGCATTTTTCAAGGCTGCCTTTGACTATTGATAAGATTAATAATACATGAGATATATAATGTGAAAATTATATCATTGGAAGCTTCTTTCACGTACGAATTTGATGGTATGCTTTGTGTAACTTGCATGTCATATATTATTGCTCCAAAACTTGGTCAAAGTTAGTCTCAAAAAACATATTAGGCCCTATATAGATGGAAGGAGGGAGTACCTCCATTTTTTTGTACACAAGGCCAGTATATCAAAATTACAATTTGCAACGGGCCACTAACACTAATCGAGGCAAAATTGATGGGGTTAGCAACCAAGGACATTAATATCCCCTGCATGCATGCGGAAGTGAGAAGGTTGGTTTGCATGGCGCTGCATTAATCAAGCGATAGGAGTGAGATGTTTAGCTCTTTGGTCTTTGGAGAAAAAATACGCATTAATTGACACGTGAAACGAGGATTTGTATCGATTAAATCCCGCGAAGGAAAACCCAGCCTTTCTTTTTTAACACTAGTACTCCTAGTACGTACGTACTTATCCTGTTTGGGTCTAGGCCTTGCATTGCCAAACTTAGCCACACATTTTTTCCAAGCTTGCCTAAAGTTTTCAAAATGAGAAGGAGGTACACTTGCGCACGGCTATCGCGGTCGCACCGCACCCTCACACGGTCGCTCCTGCACGCCACAGTCGCACCGCACCCTCACACGGTCGCTCCTGCAGCCGTAAACACAACCAAGGGAACGCACCCTCACTGACACGTGCTGTCGCATGGGAACACACCAAACTCAGACATCCTATCGCTGACACATAATTTTCGTTCATAGAGTATGTTTATCCAACTGCATGTTGGGGAGTATCCGTACGGCCCGTGCGGTGGTATGTTGGGGAATAAGAAGAGGTGAGGAAGAAGGAAAGAAGGGTTAGGAGACGTAGGATATTCATCCAACCACCTGAAATGGTAGACTGACCCAAGTCAGACAACTTGCATAACAAATATATGTTTTTACACAGCAAAAGATCCATAAAAACAACAACATAAAGAAAAACTATCACTGCTTGCGGAAAGAGACGACCTCGTCGTCTTTGGCTGCCAGCGCGAACCAGCCGTCGCTGCCGACGTGTGTCTCCGCACCGTGGTTGTCCTTGGCCTCCAGCTACTCGTTCCAGCAGAGCGTGCGGGCACTCTGCATGGACGAGAGCACAGCCCGGTTCAAGTCGAGGACGTCCGGTTCCGCCTGTAGGAGGGCCTCGATGGCAACGGCATCCGTGCGCTCCGCGTCGAGTCAAGCCTCCGCCGCCCGGTTCAAGTCTAGGACGTCCGGTTCCGCCTGCAGGAGGGCGTCGATGAGAGCGGCATCCACGCGCTCTGCGTCGAGTCGAGCCTCTGCCGCCCGGTTCAAGTCCAGGACGTCCGGTTCCGCCTGCAGGAGGGCCTCGATGGCAGCGGCATCCGCGCGCTCCGCCTCAAGTTGAGCCTCCGCCGCCCGGTTCACATCCACGACATCCGGTTCCGCCTGCAGGAGAGCCTCGATGGCAGCGGCATGCGCGCGCTCCGTGTCGAGTTGAGCCTCTGCCTCCCGGTCCTCCTTTAGTATTGCCATGTTGAACCGCTGGTCCTCCTGCACCATGGGGGACTCGGACGCCGGCACGAAGTCGACTTCCATCGTCTCATACCCATCGGGGGCCTTCTGCGTCGCGACCTCCGCCATGAACATTGGATCGGCTTCCTCCTCCTCGTAGCTTGGCTCCAGAGAACTCGGGGATTGGCCCGCTGCAAAGCGAGCTTGGGAACGGAGGTCTGTGGCGCCGACCGCCGCCGCGATTTCTATGCGGCACTCCGGCGTCAACATCTTGTAGTAAGTGATCTTGCGGCGCACCATGGCTTTCCGGTGAACTAGGGGACGCTTGATGCGGGATAGGGGATCGAAAGGTGGGGGAATGGGCTGGAGATTTGGTGTGGTTTTAGGGCAGTGGCTGGCATAGGCCGAGCAACGAAGGTTCTGGTGTGAATAGGGGTTCCGGTGATGACCGGTCAATCGGTTTTGACTGTACATCGCTCTTGTCGCGTTCGCGTTGCAGCCCGGCACGCTGGACCCTCCATGTCGCTCACCGAATGGAACACGCTTCATCTTGCGTTTTCGCTCGCTTGTGGGACCGTAGTTGAGAGCAAACCGACGTCCCTCCCCCTCCCCCGCCCGCGTCATTTATTATACCACCACTCCCTCTATTTTATGTGGAGTAAATAAAAACAGAGGGAGTATACTACGGATGAGGATCCCCTGACGTGTCCGAACCCATTGAGTAACTGACATGCGGAGCCTAGCAAGCATGGGGTCCGCCAGTAAGTGACCGAAAGGGAGGGTAAGGTAGGGATACCTACATCAGAGGATCCACTTCCACTATACTACTTTGACCAAATGTTAGAGTAATAATATATGACATGCAACTTACACAAATGTTAGAGTAATAATATATGACATGCAACTTACACAAAGCATACAGGGTCTAATGCGTTTTTCGAGGCTAACTTTGACCAAATGTTAGAGTAATAATATATGACATGCAACTTACACAAAGCATACGGTCAAATTCGTATGTGAAAGGAGTTTCCAATGATATAATTTTCACATTATACATCTCATGTACTATTAATCTTGTCAATAGTCAAATTGGAAACCATCTCGAGTACAAATCTAGGAGTACGTACGAATCTAACAATATTGATTGGCGTTGTTGAATGTTGATACCTTTTTGATAAAAGTAGATATACTTTGACTACACATAAAACTTATATGTAAACTAGAAAGGATAGGAGGGAGTATATTATACGTTCAAAAACGAAACGAACCTTGAATACCCTTTATATATGATTTGCGGATGCTATGATCACCGGTTCAAAATTTTGAATCACGTGCCCCCACTCGTTCCCTCTCGATTTCATCTCGGGGTCCGGAGATCTATTGAAAGAGGACTAGGGTGGGTACATGCGAATGATACTCGGCGGAATGTTCAAATGAGGCATGCGGGAGGATGGACTCGACTGGAGGGCGACCTGATCGATGGAGAAGAGGGTTGGAGAGGAATGAGAAATAAGCAAACGCCACATGATTATACTTGAACGGCTCAAATAAACAATAAGTTGTCTCACTTGGCCTACATAGTGAAAGGCCTAATGCGCAACGCGGAGCACTGACGCTCGAATATGGCCGGGAAAACAGGGAAACAGACATGTGGGGCACACCCGTCGAGACGACGTAGCGCAGACTAGTCCAATGGAGGAGCTGGCCCACGACCTCCTCGCCACCGACAACCGTTCATGTGGGTCATTGGGGCCAACAATGGGGCGCAGCTCCAGCACCGCCTCTGGACACGGTGACCGCGGTGAGCGACTGCTACCTCTTGAGCTTGCGTTGGATTTCCCCAAAGAGGAAGGGATGATGCAGCAAAGTAGCGTAAGTATTTCCCTCAGTTTTTGAGAACCAAGGTATCAATCCAGTAGGACGCCACGCTCAAGTCCCTCGTACCTGCACAAAATGATAGCTACTCGCAACCAACGCGATTAGAGGTTGTCAATCCCTTCACGGTCACTTACGAGAGTGAGATCTGATAGATATAATACTTTTGGTATTTTTGGTATAAAGATGCAAAGTGAAAAGTAAAGGCAAAGTAAAAAAGCAAAACAAGATTAAAGTGATGGAGATTGATATGATGAGAATAGACCCGGGGGCCATACGTTTCACTAGTGGCTTCTCTCAAGAGCATAAGTATTCTACGGTGGGTGAACAAATTACTGTTGAGCAATTGAAAGAATTGAGCATAGTTATGAGAATATCTAGGCATGATCATGTATATAGGCATCACGTCCATGACAAGTAGACTGAAACGATTCTGCATCTACTACTATTACTCCACTCATTGACTGCTATCCAGCATGCATCTAGAGTATTAAGTTAAAAACAGAGTAACACCTTAAGCAAGATGACATGATGTAGAGAGATAAATTCATGCAATATGAAATAAACCCCATCTTGTTATCCTTGAAGGCAACGATACAATACGTGCCTTGCTGCCCCTTCTGTCACTGGGAAAGGACACCGCAAGATCGAACCCAAAGCTAAGCACTTCTCCCATGGCAAGAACTACCAATCTAGTTGGCCAAACCAAACGGATAATTCGAAGAGACTTGCAAAGATAACCAATCATACATAAAAGAATTCAGAGAAGATTCAAATATTATTCATAGATAGAATTGATCATAAACCCACAATTCATCGGTCTCAACAAACACACCGCAAAAAGAAGATTACATCGAATAGATCTCCACAAGAGAGGGCGAGAACTTTGTATTGAGATCCAAAAAGAGAGAAGAAGCCATCTAGCTACTAACTATGGACCCGAAGGTCTGAGGTAATATACTCACACTTCATCGGAGAGGCTATGATGATGTAGAAGCCCTCCGTGATGACGGCCCTCTCCGGCGGAGCTCCGGAACAGGCCCCAAGATGGGATCTCATGGATAGAGAAAGTTGCGGCGGTGGAATTAGGTTTTTGGCTCCGTATCTGTTCGTTTGGGGGTACATAGGTATATATAGGAGGAAGGAGTACGTCGGTGGAGCACCAAGGGGCCCACGAGGAAGGGGGGCGCGCCCTAGGGGGGTGGGCACACCCCCCACCCTTGTGACTGCCTCTTTGACTTCTTGGAGTAGGGTCCAAGTCTCCTGGATCACATTCGATGAGAAAATCATGTTCCCGAAGGTTTCATTCCATTTGGACTCTGTTTGATATTCCGTTTCTTCGAAACACTGAAATAGGCAAAAACCAGCAATTCTATGCTGGGCCTCCGGTTAATAGGTTAGTCCCAAAAATAATATAAAAGTGGAAAATAAAGCCCAATATAGTCCAAAATAGTAGATAATATAGCATGGAGCAATCAAAAATTATAGATACGTTGGAGACGTATCAGGCATCCCCAAGCTTAATTCTTGCTCGTCCTCGAGTAGGTAAATGATAAAAAGAGAATTTTTAATGCGGAGTGCTACTTGGCATAATTTCAATGTAAATCTTCTTAATTGTGATATGAATATTCAGATTCGAAAGATTCAAGACAAAAGTTTATATTGACATAAAAATAATAATACTTCAAGCATACTAACAAAGCAATTATGTCTTCTCAAAATAACATGGCCAAAGAAAGTTATCCCTACAAAATCATATAGTCTGGCTATGCTCTATCTTCACCACACAAAGTATTTAAATCATGCACAACCCCGATGACAAGCCAAGCAATTGTTTCATACTCTAACTTTTTCAAAACTTTTTCAATCTTCACGCAATACATGAGCGCGAGCCATGGATATAGCACTATAGGTGGAATAGAATGGTGGTTGTGGAGAAGACAAAAAGGAGAAGATAGTCTCACATCAACTAGGTGTATCAACGGGCTATGGAGATGCCCATCAATAGATATCAATGTGAGTGAGTAGGGATTGCCATGCAACCGATGCACTAGAGTTATAAGTATATGAAAGCTCAAAAAGAAACTAAGTGGGTCTACATCCAACTTGCTTGCTCACGAAGACCTAGGGCAATTTGAGGAATCCCATCATTGGAATATACAAGCCAAGTTCTATAATGAAAGATTCCCACTAGTATATGAAAGTGATAACATGAGAGACTCTCTACTATGAAGATCATGGTGCTACTTTGAAGCACAAGTGTGGTAAAAGGATAGTAACATTGTCCCTTCTCTCTTTTTCTCTCATTTTTTTATTTGGGCGTTTTCTCCTTTTTTATGGCCTCTTTTTATTTGGGCTTCTTTGGCCTCTCTTTTTTCGTCCGGAGTCTCATCCTGACTTGTGGGGGAATCATAGTCTCCATCATTCTTTCCTCACTTGGGACAATGCTCTAATAATGATGATCATCACACTTTTATTTTTCTTACAACTCAACAATTACAACTCGATACTTAGAACAAAATATGACTCTATATGAATGCCTACGGCGGTGTACCGGGATATGCAATATGACAATGATGAATGTGTCATGAACGGAATGGTGGAAAGTTGCATGGCAATATATCTCGGAATGGCTATGGAAATGCCATAATAGGTAGGTATGGTGGCTGTTTTGAGGAAGGTATATGGTGGGTGTATGATACCGGCGAAAGGTGCGCGGTATTAGAGAGGCTAGCAAAGGTGGAAGGGTGAGAGTGTGTATAATCCATGGACTCAACATTAGTCATAAAGAACTCATATACATATTGCAAAAATCTAGAAGTTATCAAAGTAAAGTATTATGCATATGCTCCTAGGGGGATAGATTGGTAGGAAAAGACCATCGTTCGTCCCCGACCGCCACTTATAAGGAAGACAATCAATAAATAAATCATGCTCCGACTTCATCACATAACGGTTCACCATACGTGCATGCTACGGGAATCACAAACTTTAACACAGGTATTCTTTAAATTCACAACTACTCAACTAGAATGACTTTAATATTATCACCTCCATATCTCAAAACAATTATCATGTTTCAATCTTGTCTTACTATTCAACACATTCAAAAGAAATTTCACAAATCTTGAATACCAAGCATATTATTATTAAGCAAATTACCATGCTATTAAGACTCTCAAAATAATTTAAGTGAAGCATGAGAGATCAATAGTTTCTTTAAAACAAATCCACCACCGTGCTCTAAAAGATCTAAGTGAAGCACATAGAGCAAAATTACATAGCTCTCAAAAGATATAAGTGAAGCACATAGAGCAAAACTACTTGGCTCAAAAAGATATAAGTGAAGCACATAGAGTATTCTATCAAATTTTAATTCATGTATGGCTCTCTCAAAAGGTGTGTACAGCAAGGATGATTGTGGCACACTAACAACCAAACACACAAATAATACAAGACGCTCCAAGGAAAACACATATCATGTTGGTGAATAAAAATATAGCTCCAAGTAAATTACCGATGGAAGTGGACAAAAGAGGGGATGCCTTCCGGGGCATCCCCAAGCTTTGACTTTTTGGTGTCCTTGGATTATCTTGGGGGTGCCATGGGCATCCCCAAGCTTATGCTCTTGCCACTCCTTGTTCCATAATCCATCACAAGAATTCACCCAAAACTTGAAAACTTCACAACACAAAACTTAAAGTAGAGAACTCGTGAGCTCCGTTAGCGAAAGAAAACAAAAGACCACTTCAAGGTACTGTAATGAACTCATTATTTATTTATATTGGTGTTAAACCTACTGTATTCCAACTTCTCTATGGATTATAAACTATTTTACTAACCATAGATTCATCAAAATAAGCAAACAACACACGGAAAACAGAATCTGTCAAAAACAGAACAGTCTGTAGTAATCTGTAGCTAGCGCAAGATCTGGAACCCAAAAAATTCTAAAATAAATTGCTGGACGTGAGGAATTTATCTATTAATCATCTGCAAAAATAATTAACTAAATAGCACTCTTAAAATGAAAATGACAGAAGTTCTAGTGAGCGCTAAAGTTTCTGTTTTTTACAGCAAGTTCAACAAGACTTTCCCCAAGTCTTCCCAATGGTTCTACTTGGCACAAACACTAATTAAACACAAAAAACACAACCAAAACACAGGCTAGATAATTTATTTATTAAATAACAGCAAGTAAAAATATTGGGATGTCTCCCAACAAGCGCTTTTCTTTAAAGCCTTATAGCTAGGGATTGATAATTTTAATGATGCTCATTGAAAGACAAGAATTGAAGCACAAAAGGAGCATCATAAAGCATGTGACAAACACATCTAAGTCTAACATACTTCCTATGCATAGGCATCTTATAGGCAAACAAATTATCAACGCAAGCAAAAACTAGCATATGCAAGGAAGAGGAAAGAAACAATAGCAATCTCAACATAACGAGAGGTAATTTAGTAACATGAAAATTTCTACAATCATATTTTCCTCTCTCATAGTAATTGCATGTAGGATCATAAGCAAATTCAACAATATAGCTATCACATAAAATATTCTCAACATGATCCACATGCATGCAAAGTTGGCACTTTTCCGAAATAGTGGGATTAACATTAACTAAAGTCATGACCTTCCCAAACGCACTTTTATCAAAAACTTCATAAGATTGAAAATTCTCTAAATATGTGGGATCTAAAGTTGACATTCTTCCAAATCCACTTTAAATATTATTGCAAACATTATAATCAATCTCATATTGATCATGGGTTTAAATAAATTTTCAAGATCAAAAGAAGAATCACCCCAATCATGATCATTGCAACAAGTAGAGGACATAACAAAACTAGCATCCCCAAGCTCAGGGTTTTGCATATTATTAGCACAATTGTCATTAATAGAATTTATAATAACATCATTGCAATCATGCTTTTTATTCAAAGATCTATTGTGAATCACTTCATAACATACTTCATCGCAATTTTCAGATTCATGAATTTCAAGCAAAACTTCATAAAGATAATCTAGTGCACAAAACTCACTAGCAATTGGTTCAACATAACTGGATCTCTTAAAAAGATTATCAAGCGAATGAGGATCCATAAATCTTAGGTTCTCTGTTTAGTATTAAATAAATGACTATTCCAACCATACGAGCAAACAAAAGGCAAGTGGGCAAAAAGAGGCAAATAGAGAGGGAGGAGGAGAAGGAGATTGGGAAAGAGAGGGCGAATAAAATAGCAAGGGTGAAGTGGGGGAGAGGAAAACGAGAGGCAAATGGCAAATAATGTAATGCGAGAGATAGGGATTGTGATGGGTACTTTGTATGTTGAGTTTTGCGAAGACTCCCCGGCAACGGCGCCAGAAATCCTTCTTGCTACCTCTTGAGCTTGCATTGGATTTCCCCGAAGAGGAAGGGATGATGCAACAAAGTAGCGTAAGTATTTCCCTCAGTTTTTGAGAACCAAGGTATCAATCTAGTAGGAGGCCACGCTCAAGTCCCTCGTACCTACACAAAACGATAGCTACTCGCAACCAACGCGATTAGGGGTTGTCAATACCTTCACGGTCACTTACGAGAGTGAGATCTGATAGATATAATATTTTTGGTATAAAGATGCAAAGTGAAAAGTAAAGGCAAAGTAAAAAAGCAAAACAAGATTAAAGTGATGGAGATTGATATGATGAGAATAGACCCAGGGGCCATAGGTTTCACTAGTGGCTTCACTCAAGAGCATAAGTATTCTACGGTGGGTGAACAAATTACTATTGAGCAATTGACATAATTGAGCATAGTTATGAGAATATCTAGGCATGACCATGTATATAGGCATCACGTCCATGACAAGTAGACCGAAACGATTCTGCATCTACTACTATTACTCCACTCATCGACCGCTATCCAGCATGCATCTAGAGTATTAAGTTAAAAACAGAGTAATGCCTTAAGCAAGATGACATGATGTAGAGAGATAAATTCATGCAATATGAAATAAACCCCATCTTGTTATCCTCGATGGCAACGATACAATATGTGCCTTGTCGCCCCTTCTGTCACTAGGAAAGGACACCGCAAGATCGAACCCAAAGCTAAGCACTTCTCCCATGGCAAGAACTACCAATCTAGTTGGCCAAACCAAACGGATAATTCGAAAAGACTTGCAAAGATAACCAATCATACATAAAAGAATTCAAAGAAGATTCAAATATTATTCATAGATAGACTTGATCATAAACCCACAATTCATCAGTCTCAACAAACACACCGCAAAAAGAAGATTACATCGAATAGATCTCCACAAGAGAGGGGGAGAACTTTGTATTGAGATCCAAAAAGAGAGAAGAAGCCATCTAGCTATTAACTATGGACCCGAAGGTCTGAGGTAAACTACTCACACTTCATCGGAGAGGCTGTGATGATGTAGAAGCCCTCCGTGATGACGGCCCTCTCCGGCGGAGCTCCGGAACAGGCCCCAAGATGGGATCTCGTGGATACAGAAAGTTGCAGTGGTGGAATTAGGTTTTTGGCTCCTCATCTGATCATTTGGGGGTACGTATGTATATATAGGAGGAAGAAGTACGTCGGTGGAGCACCGAGGGGCCCACGAGGCAGGGGGCGCGCCCTAGGGGGGGCGCCCCCCACCCTCGTGACCTCCTCTCTGATGCCTTGGCGTAGGGTCCAAGTCTCCTGGATCACGTTCGGTGAGAAAATCACGTTCCCGAAGGTTTCATTCCGTTTGGACTCCGTTTGATATTCTGTTTCTTCAAAACACTGAAATAGGCAAAAAACAGCAATTCTGGGTTGGGCCTCCGGTTAATAGGTGTAACACCCTCGATGCGACTATATCTCCCACGTGTCGAGGCACGACTTAGAGGCATAACCGCATTGAAGGCATATGTCGCAAGTCAGGCAATCATCACAAACATCCCATCTAATATAGATAATAAAAAGGGATAACATAGTTGGCTTACACTCGCCACGTCAATCAAGTACATTAATAACATTACATCATCCAAACACTCATGGCCCGACTACGACACCAAAATAAAAGAGAACCCAACATGCAACACGGTCCCAATCTCCCCCAACTGGGCACCACTACTGATCATCAGGAAAGGAAACATAGTAACGTTGAGAGTCTTCGTCGAACTCCCACTTGAGCTCAAGCGCATCTCCTGGAGCGGAATCATCAGGCCCTGCATCTGGTGTAATAGTAATCTGTGAGCCACAGGGACTCAGCAATCTCGTACCCTCGCGATCAAGACTATTTAAGCTTATAGGTTAGGCAAGGTAAATATATGTGGAGCTGCAGCAAGCGACTAACATATACGGTGGCTAACTTATTCGCAAAAGAGAGCGAAAAGAGGAGGCAAAGCCCGAGCGAGAAACTAGAGAACAACCTGCGCAAACATTACTCCAACACCGTGTCCACTTCCCGGACTCCGCCGAGAAGAGGCCATCACGGTAACACACTCGGTTGATTCATTTTAATTTAAGTTAAGGTTCAAGTTATCTACAACCGGACATTAACAAATTCCCATCTGCCCATAACCACGGGCACGGCTTTCAAAAGTTCAAATCCCTGCAGGGGAGTCCCAACTTAGCCCATGACAAGCTCTCACGGTCAACGAAGGAATAGACCTCCTCCCAAGACGTTCCGATCAGACTCGGTATCTCGGTTCTTCAAGACACTTCGATAGGTTAAAACAAGACCAGCAACACCGCCCGAATGTGCCGACAAATCCCGATAGGAGCTGCACATATCTCTTTCTCAGGGCACACTCAGATGAGCCAGACGTCGGCTAGGCTAGCCCAGAGTTGCCCCTGGTAGCCCCGGACATCGCTCGGTGGGACCAACACTCAGAGGAGCACTGGCCCGGGGGGGTTAAAATAAGATGACCCTCAGGCTCCGAAAACCCAAGGGAAAAGAGGCTAGGTGGCAAATGGTAAAACCAAGGTTGGGCATTGCTGGAAAAACTTTAATCAAGGCGAACTATCAAGGGGTTCCCATTATAACCCAACCGCGTAAGGAACGCAAAATCCGGGAACATAACACCGATATGACGGAAACTAGGGCGGCAAGAGTGGAACAAAACACTAGGAGAGAGGCCGAGCCTTCCACCCTTTACCAAGTATATAAATGCATTAAGATAACATAGCAATATAATGATATCCCAACAAGTAAATAAATGTTCCAACAAGGAGCGGCCTCCAATCTTCACCTGCAACTAGCAACACTATAAGAGGGGCTGAGCAAAGCGGTAACATAGACAATCAACGGTTTGCTAGGACAAGGTGGGTTAGAGGTTTTACATGGCAATTTGGGTGGCTTGAAAGCAAGTGGTAGGCATCGTAGCAATGGCATAGCAAAAGAGCGAGCAATCTAGCATAGCAAAGATAGTAGTGATTTCGAGGGTATGATCATCTTGCCTGCAAAGTTGTCAGAGTTGACTGGGTCCTCGAAAGCAAACTCAATGGGCTCCTCATTAGCGAACTCGTCTCCCGGCTCTACCCAAACAAGACAAACAAGCAAACGGAACACAATCAACCACGTGCAAGGATCAACCAATATGATGCAAGGATGGTATGCTATGCGGGATGCGATGCGGGATGCATATGCAAGAATTGACAAGGGATGCAATGAACCTGGCCTCAACTTGGGAATCCAAGTGTGCCACTTGAAAGATGAGATGAAATCACTTGAAAACGATATAAAGAACGCCGGAATCGGAGTTACGGTTTGGAAATGGCAAGCGATTCAAATATGACACCGGTCTGCGATTTACAGCAAGTAGCCATCTAAATGCAACGAAATAAACATGCTACAACACTCAAACATGGCATCAGAATACATGGCAGGGATGCATTCAAGATGCTTAACAAAAGTCTAGCACTGAGCTACGGCTAATTCATCCATTAAAAGGTTCAAACAAGCATGACAAAAATGCATATGGTAAACAGATCTCAGACTTAGTGAAATTAACACTTGTCTGGAATTTCAAACCAAGTAGCACTCTTCGGAGCAACGAAACAACATGCTACAGGACCTGAACAAGACAAAGTAAGACATGGCATGGAGCTACTCAAATAGCTTAACAAAAGTCCCTTAGTGACCTTGAGCCAAAAGGGATCAGAAAATATACTAACAAGCATGTGAACATAGCAAAAGCATAATCAGTTTTCAGACTTAGTGAAAACTGGCACATGCTGAAACATAACTCAAGTAGGCATGTTTACGAGCTCGATGCACTCACTACGGTGCAAGTCATGATAATCTAAGCACACGTCTATCAAGAACACATAAAATGCAAACTAGACATGGCAAGAACAATAGCATAGCATGCACTGATCAACTACAACATCATCGGCAAAATTGCAAAACAAGTTGACAATCTGCCCAGATTCACAAAGTAGCAAAAGTAGAGCTCGATTGACTCAAGCTAGGGTGCTCCATAATTGCAAACAAAGACATGGATGGATACATCACTGCAAGATTAATAAAACATCCTTACTGATCATCCTCAAAAGAGGCACGGATCGCTCGGAAACAACATGAATATATGACAACATGAGATAAACAGCTCAAGGACTTAGTGGAAATGCTAAGTCCCTGAAATCAGAAATACCAAGTGCCTCACTTGGCAAGCTTGCACTAGGCACCACACACATCACAAAAATACATGGGTTGCACCTCTGGAGAGATGGAAAAACCCTTAACAAAACATATGTAGAGCATCAGGGCATATCATGCACACAATAATCATGGAAAAAATGACAAAACTCTAAATGGAGTAGCAGATCTGACAATTAACTCAAGTACCCTCTTCTAACAGCATTTCGGGCATCAAGATGAACACAAATGAAAATGATGCGATAGAATGAAATGATGTACTCTCTGAGATGAACATTTTGATATGCTATATGCATGAATCGGAGCTACGGATGCAAAGTTACGAGGCCATGAAGAAGGGCACATGGATCTGGGATTTCGGGACTTAGAAGAAATTAGACCTCGCGGGAAACGGGACAAGGAGGACCTGGGACGAGGAGATCCGGGGAACGGCGCGGGCGTTTGGATCGGGGACCGGTGGATCTGGTCCAACCACCAGATCCGGCCGGCGAGGGAGGAGAACTCCGGCGAGGCGGCGGCTCCGGCGAGAGGAGCGGGGCACGCCGGGGAGGAGAGGTGCTTGGGCCGGCCTTGCAACGTCGGATGGCGGCGGCGAGCTCGCGCGCGGCGAGGCGCGAAGGCGGCGGGCGGTGGAGGCGGCGCACGGCGGCTCGGGCCGGCTTGCTCCGGCGGCGGCGGCTCGGAGGAGGAGGCGGCACGCTCGGGCGGCGGGGAGCGATGCGGGCGGAGGCGCGCTTGAAAGTGCAACTATCCTTAGGTGGTTTTGGTAATTCATAACAACATATAGCTCATTGAGCTAATGCTATTCCAAGATGACTATTTCAGGAAAGCTCAATGATTGGCATGGCATGGATGTGAAAGTGGAACCCTCAAAATGCTAAGGACAAAGGATTGGCTCAAGCTCAAAAGCTCAAGACTCTTCATTTTATATTTTAGTGATCCAAGATCACATTGAGTCTTTAGGAAAAGCCAATACTATCAAGGAGGGATGAGGTGTTGCTTAATGAGCCTTTTGCTTCATGTGCTTAGTGATATGCTCCAAAACCCTCAACTACTTTCTCATATCCACATATGACCTAAACCCTAAGCCAAACTCGGTCCTACCGATTCTTTCTATCCGGCGCCACCTAGTTTCACTTGTCATAAGCCACTGCCAAACCCTAGCAATTCGGTTCTACCGATAGGGATCTCGGTCTCACCGAGATGGGATTGCAAACTCTCTGTTTCCCTTTCGTAACTTTTCGGTATCACCGAAAGAGCGGATCGGTCCCATCGAGATTGCAATGTAAATTCAGTGTTTCCTTTTTGTAACTTTTTGGTCTCACCGAAAGAGCAAATCGGTCCCACCGAGTTTGCCTGACCAACTCTCTGGTTAGCTAATTACCAAAATCGGTCTCACCGAGTTTGTGTAATCGGTCTCACCGAGATTATGTTATGCCCAAACCCTAACCATATCGGTCCTACCGAGTTGCATGTCAGTCCCACCGAAAATCTCTAATAGTCACTAGGTTTACCTTTTTGTTCCGACCGAGTTTGTTGATTCGGTCCCACCGAGATTGGAAAACTGTGTGTAACGGTTGGATTTTGTGTGGAGGCTATATATACCCCTCCACCTCCTCTTCATTCGTGGAGAGAGCCATCAGAACACTTCTACACTTCCAACTCATATGTTCTGAGAGAGAACCACCTACTCATGTGTTGAGACCAAGATATTCCATTCCTACCATATGAGTCTTGATCTCTAGCCTTCCCCAAGTTGCTTTCCACTCAAATCTTCTTTCCACAAAATCCAAATCCTATGAGAGAGAGTTGAGTGTTGGGGAGACTATCATTTGAAGCACAAGAGCAAGGAGTTCATTACCTACACACCATTTGTTACTTCTTGGAGAGTGGTGTCTCCTAGATTGGCTAGGTGTCACTTGGGAGCCTCCGACAAGATTGTGGAGTTGAACCAAGGAGTTTGTAAGGGCAAGGAGATCGCCTACTTCATGAAGATCTACCGCT
This sequence comes from Triticum dicoccoides, assembly GCF_002162155.2. Classification (NCBI taxonomy): domain Eukaryota; kingdom Viridiplantae; phylum Streptophyta; class Magnoliopsida; order Poales; family Poaceae; genus Triticum; species Triticum dicoccoides. The sequence continues at coordinate 341,277,439 of NC_041388.1, read as the reverse complement.
AGTGAGGCAAGTCCTTCGTGGGCGATGGCCATGGTGGGATAGACAAGGTTGCTTCTTCGTGGACCCTTCGTGGGTGGTTGCTTCTTCGTGGACCCTTCGTGGGTGGAGCCCTCCGTGGACTCGCGCAACCGTTACCCTTCGTGGGTTGAAGTCTCCATCAACATGGATGTAGGATAGCAACACCTATCCGAACCACGGGAAAAACATCCGTGTCTCCAATTGCGTTTGAATTCTCCAAACCCTTCCCTTTACATTCTTGCAAGTTGCATGCTTTACTTTCTGCTGCAAATATACTCTTTGCATGCTTGCTTGAATTGTGTGATGATTGCTTGACTTGTCCTACAATAGCTAAAATCTGCCAAGAACTAAAGTTGGGAAAAGGTTAAGTTTTTATTTGGTCAAGTAGTCTAATCACCCCCCTCTAGACATACTTTCGATCCTACAAGTGGTATCATAGCTTTGGTCTCCATTTGCTTTGATCTCCATGGCTTTTGGTGGTCTTAGCCTTGGTTTCACAACTTAGGAGAGTATGGCGTCTAGCAAGGGGAATTATCACCGTAGAGGTCCTTACTTTGATGGTACTAATTTTGCTAGTTGGAAGCATAAAATGAAAATGCATATTCTTGGACATAACCCCGCCGTTTGGGCTATTGTGTGTGTTGATTTGCAAGGTGACTTCTTTGATGGGAAAGAACCAAATCATGAAGCTACCGCGGATGAGTTGAAGATGTTGCAATACAATGCTCAAGCTTGTGACATTCTCTTCAACGGATTGTGCCCCGAAGAATTCAACAAAATCAGCCGTCTTGAGAATGCAAAGGAAATTTGGGACACTTTGATTGATATGCACGAAGGTACCGACTCCGTCAAGGAATCCAAGTTGGATGTGCTTCAAAGTCAACTTGACAAGTTTAAAATGAAGGATGGTGAAGGTGTCGCTGAAATGTACTCTAGGCTTGCTCTCATCACAAATGAGATTGCCGGCTTAGGAAGTGAAGAGATGACCGATAGATTCATCATCAAGAAGATTCTAAGAGCCTTGGATGGAAAATATGATACCGTGTGCACATTGATCCAAATGATGCCCAATTACAAAGATCTCAAGCCAACGGAGGTGATTGGAAGAATTGTTGCTCATGAGATGTCACTTAAGGATAAAGAGGAACTTCACAACAAATCAAGTGGTGCCTACAAAGCCTCATGTGAAGCCCCTACATCATCAAGTGAGAAACAAAACTTCAATGAAGAATTGAGCTTAATGGTGAAGAACTTCAACAAGTTCTACAAGAGTAGAAGCAAAGATAGAAGCTTCAAGTCAAGGTCCTACAATGACAAAAGATCTTCTAGTCGAGAGCGAAACTGCTACAGTTGTGGAAGACTCGGACACTATTCCAATGAGTGTACGGCTCCCTACAAGAGAAGAGAAGATTCTCCAAAAAGAAGAAGCAAAGAATCACCACCAAGAGAGAGAAGGAGTAGAGATGATTGTTATGAACGAAGATACTCACGGAGAAGCAAGGATTCGGAAAGGAAGGAAAAATCATCAAGGAGCTACACAAAACGAAGACATCAAGCTCATGTTGGTGAATGGGTATCCGGCTCCGACTCTGACAGCCACTCCGAGAGAAGTTATCACTCCGACTCCGAAGATACTCAAGATGAAGGTGTTGCTGGTCTAGCACTTGTGTCAACCAACTCCTACGACATATTTGACTCACCAAATGAAGAATTGGAAGATGCTTCATGGCCAAAGGTCCTAAGGTAACACACCCCGAGTATGTTGATTTCAATAGTGATGAAGATGACTTGTTAGGTGATGATTTGCTTGTTGACAACTCTAGTGATGAATACTATGATGAAACGTGAATTAATCATGCTAATCAAGATAAAACGAATGACAATGATAAGGAGAAGATTGAGGCTCTAACTAAAGAACTAAACACTCTTAAGTTAGCTCATGAAACTATCTTCGAAGATCATCGAGAACTTTTAAGAGCTCATGAGAAATTACGCTTTGAAAAGCTCAATCTTGAGCAAGAGCATGAGTTATTAAAAGCAATCAATGATGATATCCGCATGAAAAGTTCTTCTTACATTGCCAAGCGTTTACTCTTATCCACTTACATGCCTCAAGTCAAGTCTAGTAACAAGAACAAGAAAGATTCTTCCTCTAGCAGTAACAATGATCATGCTAAATCCAATATTGTTGCTTCTAGTAGTTCTCTTGATTCCACTAATGATTCTCTTAGCCAAGTTACACTTGAGCAAGAAAATAGCTTATTGAAGGGAATTATAGAGAAAGGAGTGTACAAAAGCCTTGCCGGGAGTAAGCAATTCGAGGAAATTATGCGCAAGCAAGGAATGCACCGGAAGAATCAAGGTGTTGGTTTTGAACGAAAGTTCAATGCCAATGGAGTTGAGTGGGAAGAAGATCAATACCCCAAGACAAAGTTTGTTCCTCAACAAGAGAAGTATGATACTTCTTTCAAGGGGACACAAGCTCAAGATGATCTTCCACCACAAGACTACAAGCAAAAAGGCAAGGACAAGCTTCAAGAGGAAATTGATGCATTTGAAGAAGCTCCTAAGACCTTAGTCAAGTGGATTCCCAAGACTACTTCAAGTTCCACTTCATCAAGTACGACTACAACTCCAAGGATTCCCATCAAGATGGTGTGGATCCAAAAGAAGAAGAACTAGAGAGTTCTTGAGGGTGACTCCGCCAACATACTTCACTCTTATCATTTTGGCAAGAACAAGTGCAATCAACTTCCACATCTTGCACTAGTTCAAGGAGTCACAAACCCTCTTGTTGGTAAGACAAGGGACAAGGTAACCTAAAATTTTTCATGGACATCATCTTGTGTGTGCATCACTCTATGTCTATGGATATCCTTGTTTGTTCCTTGTGGGACTAACCCATGTAGGTATTGAAAGTGCAATTCACTCAAATGGATAGCTCCAAGTGATCTACATCAACATTGAGCATTCACATCTTAAACATCTACATGAAGTCATCATCGACAAAACCCGAGGTTAGTTCATCCCTCTAAGGGAGGATATCACATCTAGGGGGAGCTTTACTCTAAGACTTGAGCTAAAGCAACTCTAAAGATGTGAACACAACAATGCTTTATGTAAAAGTGGTAACCCCACTTGAGCTTAAACGATGAGTATGACCTATGATCAAGTGTTCTCACTTGACTCCTAAGTCAATATACTCATATATAGATGACCTTGTCATCGCAAATTGCTTGATAGATGCTAGAATTGGTTGTGCATGCCTTGTCACATATTTCATTTGCCATCTTATTGTGTGAGCATGCTGGTTGCATATTTTACTCATTCGAGGACATCCACTTGTTGTTTTGATTGTTTGGTTTTATTTCCTTTTGCCAAGTGGATGGACAAGAATGCCTAAGAACCTCCTCTAGCTATCTATGCTTTTCTTGTATCAAACTCTATTCATGCTACATCACAAAATTTGATCAAGTCAGATTCGAACCACTCTGTGTGAGGAGCGCTCGGAGTCCCCGATTCGTCATAGACTTAAACTTCCAAAACCTCTTTATGATTCTCGGTCTGACCGATACCCTACTTTTGGTCCTACCGAGATCATTAAGTTAATCTAGGTTTTCGATCTCGATGCAACCGATTTGAACCATTCGGTCACACCGAGTTGCAACAACTGTATACAGTTTTGCATCTTGGTGCCACCGAGTTGTTCCACTCGGTCACACCGACAGGGTCGGGCTATATATAGTCACGGGCAAAAATTTGGAAATTTCTCCGAACCCCTTCGCCCGCGCGATAGCCTGCTCTGCCAACTTGGTCTCTGGATCGTCTCCTCGCCGCCAGCCACCTCCAGTCGCTGGTCTCCGTCGCCATCAACGGAAATTCAACCCCGCCGTTGCCGCCGTAGCGAGTCTCCGCCGAACTAGGGTATGGACTCGATCACAGTGCTATTCCCCGTCCGATTCCTAGCACATTGTGTTCTTAATGATTCTTGCCACGATTGAAACACTCCTATCCAGTCAATGCGTTCGTAGATTAGTTTTGATTCGAAAATTTTAGGGTTAGGTTTCCGCCGAAACCATCTCGGACCCACCGAGTTGAAAAACTCGGTCCCACCGATTTGGCTCATGCCATTGCACAAGTGAGACTCGGTCTGACCGAGAATTACATATCGGTGTGACCGATTTTGGAACTTTGTGAAACCCTAGCAGTCTCGGTGCCACCGAACTGTGACTTGGTCTGACTGAGTTCACTAGTTTAGGTTCCAAAACTGCTTCGGTATCACCGAGTTTAAAAATCGGTAGATCCGAGATGATTTCAGTGGGAAACTAAAACTAAGATTTTGAATGATTCTTTTGCAAAAATCTCTGCATTTTGTGATGCTCATCCACTCTACCTCATCTATAAACTATTCACAGGGTCAGCAGTCAGAGTTTGCATCATGTCAGACCAAAGTGATAGCCAGAACATGTCAGAATAGCAAGTGCAGATGAGTGAGGGCACTAGTCCCTCAAGTTCTTCAGATGATGGCAGCAGAAGTACTCCTAGCAATCTGCCTAAAGCTGCCACCAGACAGAGAGAGAAGAGAACCTCAGAATCAGAGGATGAGGACTATGTGGCAGAAGAGGAAGCAACTTCCAAGAGAGTTGAGCCAGCACAGGGCACAAAGCCAGGATTGAAAATCAAAAGGCCAGCAGGTAGGTAGCCTATGCCAAAGGTCAGAGCCTCAACTCAGATTCCTGAAAAGCCTGCAACCATAGAGCCAGTTGCTGCTGAAGGAAAGAAAAGGAAGGAAAGGGTCAAGAAGACCGTAGCCAGAGTGCTTGGAAAGGCTTCCATCATGGAAGAAGAGGAAGAAGAAGAGGTTGCTGCACCAGCACCTAAGGCACATAAGCTTATGGGTGATGCTATAAGATCAGGGGCTGCCACATCTAAGCCCAAAGAAGCACCCAAAGCTGCATCAAAGGCCAAGTCTGCACCAAAGAGAAATACAAGGAGCATACCTGCAACTGAAAAGAACAAGGCCCCAGTGCCTGAAGCTGCTGAAGAAGATGATGAAGAGCATGTTCTGAGAAAGCTCAAGCCCAAGATCCCAGACCACAATGATGCTCATCCTGTGGCTGAGGACATGAAGCTCAGAAGAGACTCAGGGCTGAGGAAGTGGAGAGAAGCAGATCCATATGCTTCAAGGAGAAGAACTGCTGTTGACTACAGGTTCCACACTAAGGAACAGCAGGACTTCTATGAGACAGTTTTGCTTGATAAGAAGCCCATTGTTTGTGACATGAGATGGGTCGACTGGACCTACATGAAGGAAAATGAGGAACACTATCCTGGTGTGATTGACAGCTTTAGTGCTTGTGGAGTTGCAGACTTTGTTGGGCAGAAGCTCACAAAGTGGAACGAGGAGCTCATTATGCAATTCTACTCCACGGCACACTTCTACCCAGATGGAAGGATAATTTGGATGTCAGAAGGTACGAGGTACCAGTCAACAGTTGCTGAATGGGCTCAGCTGATCAATGCCCCAGAAGAGCATGAGGATGACTTGGATGTCTATTCCAAGAAGAAGATGGACCATAACTCAATGTCAAATATGTACAAGGAAATTCCAAATGAAGCACTTGACACTTTCAAGTTTGGCTCAGTGCACTATCTTCTGTCAGGGCTGCCAACTATCAATTGGATACTGAGGCACACATTGTTGCCCAAGTCTGGAGATCACAAGATGATCAGAGGCCATGCAATAAATTTGCTTCATATATTTGATGTGCCACAGAAGTTCAAGGTGATGAGCCTCATGGTAGAGACCATCAAGAGGACTGCAGCAGACCAGAAGAGGAGTTGTGGATATGCCCCACAGATTCAGGAGCTCATCAACTCAAAGATGGGCACAGGCATATACTCATTGGACAAGGAACACCTGCCCATCCATCCAGATTTTGAAGATAATCAAGTTGTCATGAATGAGAATGAACCATCATCAGTTCAAGCACAAGCAAAGAAGGAGAAGGCAAGGAAGGAGAAAGCTGCCAAGATGCCAACTCAAGAGGAGGCATCTGAGTATTTCTTGAAAACCAAACAAGAGTAGCTTGGTTACTTGATTGCATCCACACTGAGGATTGAGCAAGGACTGGCCACCCTCACTCAGAATCAGCAGAGCTTAGAGAGGATCATGGAACAAAAGTTCTATGACTTGGATGTCAAAGTAACAAAGATTCAGTCTGCAGTGGAACAACTTCAGGATGACATGCAGGAGAGGAGAGGCAAGACTACAACTGATGCATTTGCCAGAGTGCCAAGAGCTCAGAGATCACATGCAGTGCCAGTTGCTGACACCAGAGCCACCACTTCTGCACCAGCTACAGCCTAAGTTCCACCAGCTCCAGCATCTATTTCAGCCTCAACTCCAACCACGTCTACAGAAGGCTTCGTCCTTGGAGTGCTCCGGACTCCACCACCACCTGAAGATCAAGCCTGAGTGTCGACTTAGCACTATGCATTTTCTAGGAACTTTTTGGTAACTTGTTGCCAAAGGGGGAGGAAAATGTATAGATCATAGGCTTCGAGAGAGAGTGTGTTGCTTTTTTCTCTCTTGTTTTATTTGGTGGTTTTTCGAACTTTGTTTGCTTTTGAGTGCTTGAGATACTATGTCGTTATCTGTGAGACATTGATGATCATGTGTTTGATCATAAGCTACACTTATGCATGCTTGATATATCTTATCTATCTTATGTGATCATTCACTATTCTTGGTGATGAGTGCATGTATTTCATTCTTATCATTTTAAGCGCTCCACCAAGATGTATGTGACATGGAAGAGTAACCCATGACTCTAACTCTTTGTGCATTTGCAGTCCAAAGCAAATTTTAAATATGCACAAATTTAGGGGGAGCTCTTACTTGTCACATACTTCTCAAAGCGACGATATATTTCATGCTCATTATCATTTGTCGAAGCTTTGATCTATATGTTGTCATCAATTTCCAAAAAGGGGGAGATTGAAAGTGCAACTATCCCTAGGTGGTTTTGGTAATTCATAACAACATATAGCTCATTGAGATAATGCTATTCCAAGATGACTATTTCAGGAAAGCTCAATGATTGGCATGGCATGGATGTGAAAGTGGAACCCTCAAAATGCTAAGGACAAAGGATTGGCTCAAGCTTAAAAGCTCAAGACTCTTCATTTTATATTTTAGTGATCCAAGATCACATTGAGTCTTTAGGAAAAGCCAATACTATCAAGGAGGGATGAGGTGTTGCTTAATGAGCCTTTTGCTTCATGTGCTTAGTGATATGCTCCAAAACCCTCAACTACTTTCCCATATCCACATATGACCTAAACCCTAAGCCAAACTCGGTCCTACCGATTCTTTCTATCCAGCGCCACCGAGTTTCACTTGTCATCAGCCACTGCCAAACCCTAGCAATTCGGTTCTACCGATAGGGATCTCGGTCTCACCGAGATGGGATTGCAAACTCTCTGTTTCCCTTTCGTAACTTTTCGGTCTCACCGAAAGAGCAGATCGGTCCCACCGAGATTGCAATGTAAATTCAGTCTTTCCTTTTTGTAACTTTTTGGTCTCACCGAAAGAGCAAATCGGTCCCACCGAGTTTGCCTGACCAACTCTCTGGTTAGCTAATTACCAAAATCGGTTTCACCGAGTTTGTGTAATCGGTCTCACCGAGATTACGTTATGCCCAAACCCTAACCATATCGGTCCTACCGAGTTGCATGCCAGTCCCACCGAAAATCTCTAACAGTCACTAGGTTTACCTTTTCGGTCCGACCGAGTTTGTTGATTCGGTCCCACCGAGATTGGAAAATTGTGTGTAACGGTTGGATTTTGTGTGGAGGCTATATATACCCCTCCACCTCCTCTTCATTCGTGGAGAGAGCCATCAGAACACTTCTACACTTCCAACTCATATGTTCTGAGAGAGAACCACCTACTCATGTGTTGAGACCAAGATATTCCATTCCTACCATATGAGTCTTGATCTCTAGCCTTCCCCAAGTTGCTTTCCACTCAAATCTTCTTTCCACAAAATCCAAATCCTATGAGAGAGAGTTGAGTGTTGGGGAGACTATCATTTGAAGCACAAGAGCAAGGAGTTCATTACCTACACACCATTTGTTACTTCTTGGAGAGTGGTGTCTCCTAGATGGCTAGGTGTCACTTGGGAGCCTCCGACAAGATTGTGGAGTTGAACCAAGGAGTTTGTAAGGGCAAGGAGATCGCCCACTTCGTGAAGATCTACCGCTAGTGAGGCAAGTCCTTCGTGGGCGATGGCCATGGTGGGATAGACAAGGTTGCTTCTTCGTGGACCCTTCGTGGGTGGTTGCTTCTTCATGGACCCTTCGTGGGTGGAGCCCTCCGTGGACTCGCGCAACCGTTACCCTTTGTGGGTGGAGCCCTCCATGGACTCGCGCAACCGTTACCCTTCGTGGGTTGAAGTCTCCATCAACGTGGATGTAGGATAGCACCACCTATCCGAACCACGGGAAAAACATCCGTGTCTCCAATTGCGTTTGAATTCTCCAAACCCTTCCCTTTACATTCTTGCAAGTTGCATGCTTTACTTTCCGCTGCAAATATACTCTTTGCATGCTTGCTTGAATTGTGTGATGATTGCTTGACTTATCCTACAATAGCTAAAATCTGCCAAGAACTAAAATTGGGAAAAGGTTAAGTTTTTATTTGGTCAAGTAGTCTAATCATCCCCCCCCCCCTCTAGACATACTTTCGATCCTACAGCGCTGGGCCGCGGGGGCCGGCCTCGGGCCCCGGCGGGCCTGGCGGTGCGCGGGATGGCAATGTGGGCGCGGGACAGGTGGTGCTCGGCGATTGGTCGGCGGCGGTGGATCGGACGTGTCCGGCCCGGACGGACGTGTCCAGCCGGCACGGAGAGGAAAAATTAGGGTTTCGGGGAAGAGGGAGATCCGGATTCGGAGGGGTTCTTTAAATAGGCATAGAGGGAGCTAGGAGAGTCCAAATGAGGTGCAGTTTTCGGCCACGCGATCGTGATCGAACGATCTAGATGATGGAGCAGAGTTAGGTGGGTTTTGGGTCAAAATGGAGGGGTGTTGGGCTGCAGCACACACGAGGCCTTTTCGGTCCCTCGGTTAACCGTTGGAGTATCAAACGAAGTCCAAATGGCACGAAACTTGACAGACGGTCTACCGGTAGTAAACCAAGGCCGCTTGGCAAGTCTCGGTCCAATCCGGAAATGTTTAATCCCCACACACGAAAGAAGGCTAGAAATGACCACCGGAGGAGAACGAAGCGCCGGAATGCAAAACGGACAACGGGGAAAATGCTCGAATGCCTGAGACAAACACGTATGCAAATGCAATGCACAAGATGACATGATATGAGATGCATGACAACGACAACAACACACGGAGACGAAAACCCGAACCCGAGAAAATAAAATAACTTAACGCCGGAAACGGCAAGAGTTGGAGTACAAATTGGGTAAGTTACATCCGGGGTGCTACAATAGGTTAGTCCCAAAAATAATATAAAAGTGGAAAATAAAGCCCAATATAGTCCAAAACAGTAGATAATATAGCATGGAGCAATCAAAAATTATAGATACGTTGGAGACGTATCAGCGACACACTCATATCGTCGCTAGACATGGTCGGTTTCAGTTTGCCGAGGGTGGCATTAGTGCTATGGCAGGACCAACGGTATGGTTGGTTTGTGCCCAAGGTTTCCCCATCAAAGCATTGGGTAGCCAAAATTTTGGTTGAGGTATTGGTTGCCCATGATTTGGCCGACATTGGCAAGAAAAATGAACTTGAGTTGGCTAGAGTTCATTGGCATGCCAAAGAAATGGCAACCGTCCAAACAAAGACCAATCTTTGGGTCATGACCAAAATTTTGGTTGAGGTATTGGTTGCCCATGATTTGGCCGACATTGGCAAGAAAAATGAACTAGAGTTGGCTAGAGTTCATTGGCATGCCAAAAAATGGCAAGCATGCAAACAAAGACCAATCTTTTGGTCATGACCAAAATTTTGGCAAGGTGCACTTTGGCCACATTTCAAACACACCCCAACACCCAGCTCCTCGAGGATGCACGAGGCACCACGACGCGTCCGCGGAGTGGTGTAGCGCGGCCAACTGCATCCTCTGGACCTGAGACCATGCCGGGTCGTCTTGCTTTTCCAATGACACGTGGGGATCGCATGTGAGCAAAGGGCATCTCCAACATTGCCACGACCGCAGCTGACTACCCTGGCACACCAAAACCCTCGTCCCTCACACCATCGCGCGGTGCGTTCCCAGCCGGCGCCAGCTGCCCGCATTCATGCCATCCGTTCGTATGTCGTCATTAAGAGGCTCGTGCCCGCGGAACCAACTCCGGCGACTTAATGACGCACCCAGATGCTTGGCCTCACCGGAATGCGCTACTTATAGCGGCAACGCCCAGCTAACCTCCACACCATAGCGCATCGTCCTCCTACCTGGAACCACATCCGCCATGACCGCAAGCGCGAACGCTCTGCGGGAGAGCTTGTCTTCGGGGATGGAGCTCGAGGTCGCCGCCCTCGCTCAAGTCGCCGCACAAGCGGTGGCCACGCTGGCGGCCGATGACGGGAGCACCGTCAGCCACGCGTCCTACTTGCCGCCGTCCAACGTCCGGCACCGCCGAGGTCGGGGACTCCTCCGAGGATGAGTAGGGCATGGGAGGCGGCAGTGCATGGTGTGCCAACTGGCCGGTCCATCTCCCGTGTTCTACTTTTCCTCACCGTAGACCGCACCTTCACTTCACGGGTCTTGAACACCCCCCCGTACATGGAGATCACAGATGGAGGACGTCGGTCGCCGCCGTAGAATAGGTTTAGGGTCAGGTTTCTTTTATTTTTTTGTCCTATAAAAGTTCGAAATGTAATGAAAATCTGCCGTGTTTGCATTAATCTCGGCTGGTGTATATGAACTTTCACAATAATATACATATTGTAGGAGTACTAGCAATATGCCCGTGCGTTGCATGGAAGATCAAGATTTTGTGGGAGAAAAGGATGAACGAGGGAAAGCCTTATCTGCAAATGTGGAGAGGAGTGCGGGTAAATTGTCATAGTTTGCTTCCTATCCGTTAGATATAGATCGGACGGCCTATATTGCAGGATCGGACACATCTTTCTACATCTACGGGAACCTACGAAAGGGTTAACGTAAATTGCCTCTCTCTCTCCTCCCCTGATTTTCATGGTGGTGGGCCCCTCCCTCCCCCCAATCTACAATCAACAGCTCACACATTTCCCATTGCGTTAATTACGTAACTGGGATTACGTAGGTGTAGCATTACTCGTCCTAAAAAACCCAACTAAGCCAACCTCTCAGCATATCACGCGGGAAAAGACCCGGCCGCGCCGTTTTAGTCGGGATTACCGGATTACTAGTAGTAGTATCGATGGATCGAAGCAACAGATTTTTTTAGGGGGCAAAGCACCTAATTTAAGGCCTCCTTTGGTTCATAGGATAGAAATGTTGTAGGAATAGGAAAATCATAGGAAGTGAGATGACATGCACCTCAATTCCTATAGAGAAAGAGATGTCATTTGATGCATAGGATACGAATTTTTCCATTGAGTCTTAGCTAATGTTTTTTCCTCCAAAATGTGAATGATTGATTCCTATCCTATATAGGAATAGGAATCCATTCCTACAAACCAAAGGGCCTCAAAGGAAATTTTCCTATGCAAATCCTATCCTATAGAAATCCTATGACATTCCTACAAACCAAAGGAGGCCTAAAAGGAAAAAATGTGGTACACTCACAGCACTCCTGTCACGGTCGCATTGCACCCCACACACGTTCGGTCCTGCACACGGCTCACGCAAACGGAACGCGCTTCCGCTTGCCTCTTCACTGACACGTGGGACTGCACTTGGAGAAACCGACCATGCGCCAAACTCCCCCCGCCCACCGCGCGAA
>NC_041388.1:341254830-341264962 GCF_002162155.2 Triticum dicoccoides | reverse complement strand
CTCCCCCCTATCCCCCTCCACTCCATTTGCTCCGCCAAAGACGCCCTCCCCGCCGCGCCGATACGTCGGCGCCGCGGTTCGGCGATCCTCTCGCTCCCACAGTACGCTCTCGTAGACTGCCGTCCTGTAGCCGCGCCGCCACCTCTGGCTACGTTCTTGTGGAGGCGCACGGCGGTCAGCGCCGCCACTGCTGGCGACGTTCGTGTGGAGACGCACGGCGGTCAGCTTCTCCCACGATACGCACATTCTAGACTGAGGCCCCGTTCATGTCGGCGTAGCGCTGAATGTTAGCTGATAGACGCTGTTAATCTTACTGTTTGCTGAAGTGGTTTACTATCAATATGCTCTGCTTAAGAAGCTTCCTTGCCCTGTTTTGCACTCAATCTGCTTAGCTGAGATGGCATGCCAAGGCCGATTAGTTGCTAAAATATCCTGCCATATATTTATTGTGACGTAGATTGCCATGGTCTAGTAGCCAATCTGTTAGCTGAAATAGCTAGCTCTAAACCGTTTTATACTCGATCTTTGTTGCTGTGATGGCCTTTGATAGTTCGATGGCTGTGTGCTTGGCCTCATTGACTGCTGAAACAGCCAGCCATAATTTGGCACTCAAATCTGTTTGCTGAATTAGCTTTACATATATTTCATTACTTAGATCTGCTCGTCCAAATATCTTGTCATAGCTTTAGACATCGACCTAGGTATTTTTTTCTGGACTTCATAAAAAAGCATATATGTTTTTCCTGTAATATCTAGTAGAAGAACTAATTTGTATGTCTAACAGATGGACGGGACTTGGATAACTTCTGCTCGAAGATTCTTCGTTGCATATGTCGAGGGGGTTGAAAACTTCATGAACTTTATCAGAGCTGAGTACGGTGGTCCGAAATCAGATGTGCTCTGCCCGTGTAGCAGTTGTATGAATTCAGTTACAAGACCCCAGTCAACTGTGCAAAATCATCTATACTTGTATGGGATGTCGGTCACATATACTAGGTGGGTTCATCATGGTGAAGCTGTGAACGTCAATGTTATTGACTACGTGGAAGCAGCAGATCACCATCTTGATCTGCCTGATGCTCAGGTGGAAGAGGAGGAGGAGGTGGTGGTGGCGGAGCCAGTGAGTTTGACGAACATTGAAACAATGCTACGAAATGCTCGTGCATTCCGTGAACTTTCACCTGTAGAAGAAAAACGATGGGCCCGCATGTTGGAACAATGCAACGTTGCTGTCACCCCAGGAAATAAGCTGTCAGTATTCTCAGCTATGGTCACCTTTCTTTAGGTGAAGACATCTGAGCGGATGACATCATTCGATGCGATGTTGGCTGCTTTCCCCGAATCTTTCCCAGATGCGTCTGAGTTGCCACACACCTACAGTAAAATGAAGAATTTCCTTCGTGCAATTGAATTGGATATGATATGATCCATGTTTGTAAGAATAATTGTGTTCTGTTACGGAAGGATTATGCCAACTTAAGTGAATGCCCGAAATGCAAATCATCAAGATGGAAAGATGGCGATGCTGTGAAGAGGATTCCTCATAATTTTCTGAGACATTTTCCAATTACACCAAGATTGCAGAGGTTGTTTCATGATGCTGAAACAAGAGAGGATGTACTATGGCATTTTAGGAACCAGGAGTACAGAGATCAGAATGTAATGAGCCATCCATCTCGTGGTAGTGAGTGGAAAAGCTTTAATGATAAACACAAAGAGTTTGCTGCTGACCCGAGAAACATTAGACTTGGCTTAGCTTCAGATGGATTTAACCCATTTGGCCACCAGAGCGCCACATATAGCATGTGGCCAGTGCTTGTTATCCCTTACAACATGCCTCCAAATGTCTGCACTGAAGAATCAAACTACATGATGGCCTTGCTCATCCCAGGTCCAAAAAGTCCTGGAAAGGATTTTGATTTGTTCATGGAGCCTCTTGTGGAGGAACTTCAACAGCTATGGAAGGGTGTTCTCACTTGAGACCTATATAGCAGCCCACCAGCTGATTTCTTTCTGCATGCTGTTATAATTTGGTGCATCCATGATTATCCGGCTTTGGGCACTATGTCAGGGCGAACGACACATGGTTATAATGCATGTGTTCGCTGTGATAGGAATCCGCTATCATACGCAATACTTAGCAAGATCTGTTACATTGGACACCGCCGTTTCCTTGCCAACGACAAGCCGCATCCTAGAAAATACCGAAGACATGTGTTCAATGCAAAGCATGAAAACCGTGATGCGCCAAAGAGGCTCACCGCCGATGAGTTGCAAGTGGAATTAGAGAAGGTCAGGCATATTACACCAGGAAACCATCCTGGTAATGGTAGTGGGAAAAGGAAGCATGGCAGGGTAGAAGAGAGATTATTGTTTAGGGAAAATTTTGTTTTTGCCACTCTAGATTTTGCCAATTTTCCTTATGCCATTCTAGATTTTGACATTTCACTTTTGCCACTCTTAGCTTTTGACAATTATCATAATTGCCATTTCTTGGCAAAAGCAAAATAATTTTATTTCATTTTTGCCACTCTTAACTTTTGAAATGTATCACAATTGCCACTCTGAAAATTTTGCTTTTGCCACAGGAATGGCATTTGTGACAATTGTCAAAAACTAAGAGTGGCAAAAGTGAAATGTCAAAATCTAGTGTGGCATAAGGAAAATTGGCAAAATCTAGAGTGGCAAAAACAAAATTTTCCCTATTGTTTACCCGCAGGTCCACTTTGTGGGACTTGGAGTATTGGAAAGATTTGGATCTAAGGCATAATCTTGATGTGATGCACATCGAGAAAAATATATGTGACAGCATTATCGGCACACTTCTTAATATTGAAGGCAAGACGAAAGATACCTTAAAATCTAGGATTGATTTGGCACACCTGGGTATCAGAAAGGATTTGCAGGTGCAAGATGAATGTAAACCACGGGATATGGCACCAGCTGTGTATGTCTTGGACAAGGTAAAAAGAAAAGAATTCTACGAGGTCCTGTCACGTGTGAGATTCCCACATGGATTTGCTTCCAACCCTGAAAGGAGAATCAGTGCAGATGGAAACAAGGTACAAGGGTTGAAAACTCATGACTGCCACGTCCTACTTCAAAGGGTTTTACCTGTTATCCTTAGAGGATTTGGCCGCCCTGACTTATACAGAGCAGTTGTAGAGTTGGGACAATTCTTCAGGGAACTCTGTAGTAGGAATATCAGGATAGATGCTTTGGAGCATCTTAGAGACAAGATACCAACTATCCTATGTGACCTTGAGAAGATATATCCTCCAGCCTTCTTTGATGTGATGGTGCATTTGGCTGTTCATCTACCTGATGAGGCACTACTTAGAGGTCCAGTACAGTATGGCTGGATGTACCCTATTGAAAGGCGGCTAGGAACTTTCAAGGGCTATGTTAGGAACAGAGCTAGACCCGAGGGTTCCATTGCAGAGGCCTACATTGCTACAGAAGCGTTGACATTCTGCTCAAAATACATTGAAACAGCTGATCAGCTTAGCAAAGAGGTGGGTGAAGACAATCTCGAGCTCAATGTTTTCGATTATTCTGTTCGAGTTATAGGGAAGAGTCGACAAGAGGACAAACCTAAAGATTTGGACAAAATGGTTTGGTATGTGTTGAATAACTGTCCTGAGATACTACCTTATATCAAGTAAGTGCAGTACTGCAGCTTATACATCGCAATCTACTAAACTTGCAGCACATTCTTATATATTTAGATGTTTGACGCGATCACTATTTTGTGCAGCATCTACAAAGAGGAGTTACTGCTGCAAAATCCAAGAAACATTGACAAACTGGTTATGGCAGGATTTGCGAAATGGTTCAAGAACCATGTAAGCTTTTGAAGTGCATTGTCAGTTTTTTAATATATTGAGTACATAAGATGATCAGCTTGTCTATTTTCTAACCATAGGTTAAGAAGATGCGGGAGGATGGGCAGGCAGTTGATGATGCCCTTTACTCACTAGCAATGGGTCTTGATACTCGGGTAAGACATTATGAATCTTGCGTTGTTGGAGATGTGCGCTACAACACCCTTGCACGAGATGAAGGCAGGAAGACACAAGACAGTGTCATCATGAGCACGGACACGTATGACAAAGAGACAACTGAAATGTATGCTAACTTAACAGACATTATTCAGTTGCAGTATATCTCCAGTTTCGAGGATCATCGGTGGGTGGTTCTGTTGTGCTGTCGTTGGTATAACCTATTTTCCAGGATCGCAAAACCCAGAGCTGATGATTATTTCAAATCCATCAATGTCAAGGCGGCGTACCAGACCAACGAGCCTTTTATTTTGGCAAATCAAGCAACACAGATATTTTTCTTGGAAGACACATTTTCATGTAGCGATGACTGGAGAGTATTGCAAAGGTTTGAGCAGAGGAATTCGTTTAATGAAGTTGCACAACAAGATGATGCTTACACTGCTCCTAATGTACAAGATAACACAGATGTTCCTAATATCTTTGAGAACCATCACGTCAATGACGCCGGCGAAAAGATTGCATGTCGTGTTGTGGACATACAAGAGTTGATCAAGAAGAAGCCAACGTTCGAGGACGTTGAGGACGAAGAAGAAGATGACACCATGGGGAATTATGGTTCAGACTGATACACATGGCGAAGATGTTGATGCTGCTGTTGCGGATGATGATTACATTGCTTTTGTCGTATTTGCCTATCAGAAGACGTTTTTTATCTACTATGTGAAATTGTGTTTGCTATGACAACTGAAACCTGATGAACATGTTGTTTAGTATTTTGCTGTGAGAACATCACTTGTTATGTATGCTGATTTGTGTTTGGTGATTGTATGACAACTAAAACATAATGACATTGTTGTTTAGTTGTACTCATATTTGGCTGTGAAACTTGAATTTGATGACATAGTTTGCTGTTGGACTGCAATTTGCTCGACGTCTTCGAATGAGAACAAAGCTGACCCAACAGGGCCTCTGGTATTTATTTATTTATATGAGAAAAAGGGGATACCCCCTGATTTCCGTTAATAGAAATCATTAGACGTTCACAACACTATGCCCAGCCTGCTACACAGGTTTCATTCATTACTAGTTTCAGCAAAGTGCTCATGTCGTAGCCACTGAATACATCACGAGTGCTACATACACTGCAAATAAAGAGACAATCATCCTACAGAGCACATCGATTTTTCCCATTATCTTCACAAGCTCTTTCATCTCCTCATTCCTGTCAAGGTCGTTCAGCAGTTGTTCCTTGGCCATGATCAGAGGAACTGCATCTTTAGGCTTCTGCTCTGCATCTTCCTCTTCTGTCATTTCTTCAGTTACTTGTCCAACACCCCAACCTGCTGGTATTGGGATTCCTCGGGTAACCAAATAATCTGCACAGTTGCATTCCCCCACATCAGCAACTTCCCAGAAATACAAATCACATGAATCTTCCCTTTTCTGCACGAATCAAATTGGTAGATCATCAACCAAACTATTAAAAAAATCAGCAACTGAAAGCAGCAGAACAACACTTAAACATATTATTACCCCATGATTCGGGCATTTGTAGAAGACTCAGCTAGGGTTGCGGATTGTGGTTGAGACGCGACGGATGACTCTGCATGATTTGTAGCAGTGGCACCACACCAACGGCAGCGGGTTGCGATGAGCAATCGGCTGCGGTGCGCGTGCCGACGAGGGTGTGATGAGACCCACAGGCGATGGTACGGGTTGCGACTTGGCGCATATCTGGTTGTTGCCTGCTGAAGAGCAGGTGGACGAGCAGCCAGCAGGCATGGTTGCTGCGGCGAGAGCTTCTGATGCTAGGCAGAGTAAGTAGAGAAGAGGAGAAGCGAACGATGGATATGTCAGTTTCATTACTTGCAGAGTAGCATAGCACCATATATAGTCATAGTCTAGGTTTGGATTCGAACCAGCTACAGGAGCACATCTTTCTTTTTTCTAAAACTCGGCAATGTCTCATTACTGGTACACTAGCTTGTTCTGTACGCCTTCCCAAGTCTTTGATTTTCTTTCCCTTTTTTTGCGAGGAAGGAAGGAGGACAAAATTGAGAGTTCCTGGGACTCAAACCCAAGACCTCTCGGTTGAAAACCAAGGGTGCTAGTCACTTATGTGGCGAACGTTCCCTATGAGGACGATGGCAAACGAACGCATTTTCCTCGCGGTTTTCTTCCTATATATAAAGAAGTATGCTATTTGGTGTCCTCTTAGTCAACAAAACGATTGTGCCAAGCTTGACCGTTGGATTTACATTCAACGTCTGTCGCGTTTCTTCAGTCGCTTCTTCCTTGAGCCGCCAAAGCCAAACCAGCGCCGGCGGGACCGCCTGCTCCCGCCTCCCACGGCTGGCTGTGATCTGCCCCGGCTCCTGTTCGTTCCCGTCCGAGGCCTCACCATCGTCCTCCGCCTTGGTTCGCTCGCCACGGCGCCGTCCTCCGGTGTTGTCAACATGTTCAACAACCGAGAGGAATAAGGAGATGACTGTACATGGTGAGGATGACAGTAGGGACCCAGCAGCGCGCATAGTAATTTTGTTTTTTCGGGACGGAGAAGGGTATCAACTAGGTTGTGCGGGACCCGTGGCCCGTATAGCCCAGGCTTTTATTTCATATGTTTAGCACATGGCCAGCCTAGTTTGTTTTTTCCTTTCTGAAATAATGATTCCTCCACCTGACAGCTGGGACCCACCGGAAGGGCCTCTGTATTTCGTGAAAAAAACGTTCACCCCGCTGACATGTCGGACCCACCAGCTATATCTTCGCACGGAAGGAAGTGCCTCCTTATTACGCACAAAAAATGAATACCCCCCTGCTAGCTGGGACCCATCATAGTGGGAGGATGACTTGTGGGTCAACAAAGTTGACGGGGGCGGAGGGCTTTGTCAACTTAGTCAATATGAACGATTCTAGCTCCAGTGACCGTACGATGTCCATCCAACGGCCGTAGTGCTTCTTCAACCTCTGGTCTTCTTGCTCCAGCCGCCCAAAGCAGCGCCGGTCGTGTCGCATGCTCCTGCCTCTCGTGGCCGGTTGTGCTGCCGCGGAGGCCTCACCACCCCCTACTATTCCCACCGCTGGCCAGGCCCTGCGGCGACAGCAGCCTCACACCGCAGCCGAACCAGTGAACCCTCGTACTCCTCTCCGTGCAGGCTTCCACTGCCGCGTCTTCCCCGGCTCCGTGTCGTCCCCTTCCTAGGCCTCGCCGTCGTCCACCGCCGTGGTGCTCTCCGCGCAGCGTGGTCAACGTGGCAAGGAACGACTTCCATCGGAAGAGTACTATACGTGGAGAGGCTGACAGCTGGGTCCACGGCCACAGCCCAGTTTTTTTGTGATTTGCCAAGTAAGTCACTTTGTCAGGCCTGTTGGGCTGCAAATCTTTCAAGACGAGGAGAGCTTTCATTCGGCTGGCCGAGAAAATGGCCCATCAGTAATGAGAAATGGGTTGTACATTTTAAAACACATCAAACCCGCAATTAGTTTCAAATATCTTTTTTTCATTTCAAGATTTTAAATTACATTAATTTTTATGCATGGAGAATTTGTTGGATTTTATATTGATATACATTTATTTTTAAAATCAATTTGAATGTGAGTCGAAATTTTGGGATTAAAAACAGTTCGGACCGCACCGAAATATGCAAAATTTCGTATAATTTTTTAATCGTGGCCACAATTTGGGCTGTAATGCTAACAAAAAGAATATGGGCTCCAAAAAAACCTAAAGAATTAGAAAATGGGCTAAAAATTATTAGAAATAATGGCAGATGGGTTGTATGTTGTTTTCCACAGATTTGAGGCTTTTCTAAAAAAAGGTTGACGCACAAGCAGTGACTGTTGGATGTCCATCCAACGGCCGTCGCTTCTTCAATCTCTACTCTTCCTGCTCCAGCCGCTCAAACAAGCGCCGGCGGGACTGCCTGCTCCCTCCTCCCCGCGGCCGGCTGTGCTGCCGCGCAGGCCTCACCGCCCCACCGTACTCCCATCGCTGGCCTAGCCATCCCTCTACTCACCCACACCTGCTGTTATTCTCCGGCGACGGCAGACAAACCAGTAAACCCTCGTACAGTCGTACTCCCTTCCGCGTGGGAAACAACTGCCGAGTCTTCCCTGCCTCCGTGTCGTTCCCTTCCTAGGCCTCGCTGTCGTCCACCGCCCTGGTGCTCTCGGCGCAGCCTAGTCAACGTGGTCAACGACCGACATGCATCTGAAGTGGACTGTACGTGGAGAGGCCGACAGCTGGGTCCACAGCCGCATGCAAGGAAATGCCTCCTTATCACGCGCAAAATAATGATTCCTCCACCTGACATCAGGGACCCACCAAAAGGGCCTCTGTATTTCGCGAAAAAACGTTACCGCCGCTGACAGCTCGGACCCACCAGCTATATCTTCGCACGCAAGGAAGTGCCTCCTTATTACGCACAAAAAATGAATACTCCCCCTGTTAGCTGGGACCCAGTATAGTGGCAGGCTGACTTGTGGGCCTACTAAGTTGACGGGGACGGAGGGCTTTGTCAACTTAGTCAATATGCACGATTCTAGCTCCAGTGACCGTACGATGTCCATCCAACGACCATAGTGCTTCTTCAACCTCTGGTCTTCTTGCTCCAGCCGCCCAAACCAGCGCCGGTCGTGCCTCGTGCTCCTGCCTCCCGTGGCCGGCTGCGATGCGGCGGAGGCCTCACCGCACCCTACTACTCCCACCACTGGCCAGGCCATCCCTCTACTCACCCACACCCCCTGTTACTCTGCGGCGACGGCAACCTCACACCGCAGCGAACCAGTGCCCTCGTACTCCTCTACGCGTGGGCATCCACTGCCGCGTCTTCCCCGGCTCCGCGTCGTCCCCTTCCTAGGCCTCGCCGTCGTCCACCGCCCCGGTGCTCTCGGCGCGGTGTGGTCAACATGGTCAAGGAACGGCTTCCATTGGACGTGGACTATACGTGGAGAGGCTGACAGCTGGGTCCACGACCGCAGCAAGGAAGTGCCTCCTTATTACGTGCAAAATAATTATTCCTCCACCTGACAGCAGGGACCCACCAGACGGGCCACCGTATTTCGCCCCCCTGACTGCTGGGACCCACCAGCTACATCTTCGTAGGCAAGGAAGTGCCTGACAGTCGAGACCCACCTGGTCGAAGCGTACGTAGCGTTGTCATTCTGGTCGCGAACGTGTACGTACATACTGGTCGATGTAGAGGCGTGCACGTGTCGTAGTAGAGGCGCGCACGTAGCATGTACACGTACGTATAGTGGCCAGGGTGCAAGAAAGAAAATACGGCCACGTATGTGTACATACGGGCGGGGTCTCGAACGCCTACTCACGCATACGTATAGCCAGGGCTCGTGTACATTGCTGGGTCGGAACGGAGAAACAACGTCGTCATCGTGTTCATGGGGAGGCAACGGAATGCGTCGTGTTCATCGGGAGGGCTTGAACGGTACAGGCGATGGAAACGAGGCCTGGCATACCGCAGAACGGAGGAAACAGCCTTGTGTTCGGCCGGCCACGTTCGAAACGGGATCCTGTTCATCAGGAGGGGTCTGGCATACCGCAAAATGGAGGAAACGGACCTCCTATGGTCGAAACGGGGGTCCTGTTGCTCGGGAGGGGTGTGGCGTACCACAAAACGAACGAAACGGACTTGTGTTGGAGCGCTACGGTCGAAACGGGGGTCCTGTTCATCGGGAGGGGTGTGCCGTACCGCAAAACGGGACTCCACGGGATACTGTTCATCTCCACCGTCGACCCCCTCCAGCCTCCACAAGCTACTGTTCATCCACTGTCGACCTCCTCTAGCCTCCACCTGTGACTGTTCATCCACGGGCTCCTGTTCATCCAGCCTCCACCGTGCGCTACTCCACCGGCTACTGTTCAACCACCCCTCTCCACGGGCTCCTGTTCAACCACCCCTTCATAGGCTACTGCTCATCCTGCCCTTCATCGTCTACTGTTCATCATGCCCTCCATGGGGTGGTCCTGTTCATCTAGCCCTCCATGGGGTCCTGTTCATCCAGCCCCAACCGGCTCGATCGATCGGGGTCCTGTTCATCCAGAGGCAACACCACGGGGTCCTGTTCATCCACCCCCACCGGGAACTGTTCATCCAAACCCCCCCCCCCAC
>NC_041388.1:341184543-341254505 GCF_002162155.2 Triticum dicoccoides | reverse complement strand
ATCGGCTTCAGTTAGCAGCAGTAGCGAAGGAATCGCTCGGTCGGGTTCAGTTAACAGCCATCGATCGATCGCTCGAGTTCAGTAACGCATAGCCTGCAGTGCAATCGCTCGGGTTTAGTTAGAGCCCAACGCCTCGCTCGGGTTCAGTTAGAGCCAACGCCTCGCACACACGCGCGTACATGTACGAGAGAAGCGCGCATCGCTCGGCCCCCGACCTCCCACCGTAACCGGGAACTCCCCGAAATTTTCCTCCCCCTCGCTTCTACCACGGTTTTTTCCGTCATGGACGGCCCAAAGAATGTCATGCACCTGCATCTCCGGCCTGCCCAGGACGAAAAGCCCATTTTCTGTCATGATTTTTTGTCATAGAAGTAGGAGCCCACCACATCTATGATGATACCGGGTTTTGTCACAATTATCGCCATAGAAGTGTCATATGTATGACAGAAAAAATTTCGTTCGGCCCAAAATGTCACGGATGTGTCTTTTTTTTGTAGTGCTTCTTCAATGCATAACTTTCCAATTACTTCTCTTTTTTGAAAAACTTTTTAGGCATGAAAGGCAAGTATTTTTTTATTTTCATTCTTTTAAATTTTTTTGTATGTTTCACCCACAACTAAACAGAAACAAAAAGGAAAAACAAAATCTACTTAGTGAAGAAAGCAAACAAGCACACACGAGAATACCAACCCCACGCTATTGCTCCCCGACAACGGCGCCAGAAAAGAGCTTGATAATCCCCAAGTGCAGGGAATCATCGTAGCAATTACCAATGGTGGAAGTGATAAGGATGGAGTGTCAAACCCACAAGGAGCTAAAGGTAAGATCAAAGTCCTATCTGCCACCGATACGACTCTATGTACACCGAACGTTTGCTTCCAACTAGAAATAAGAAACAAAACTATGTTGTGGGTATGAAGAGGATAACTTTGCATGATATCGGAGAGATAAAACATAAAAGTAGGTGCTGTTATCATAAATTTAGAATATATTACTAAATATTATAAATAGCGAGTGTGGAATAATGATGGGTCGGTGTGCGGAATTGTCCTAGGCAATTGTTAACAAGACCGGTAGTCATCATTGCAATTTCATATGAGGGAGAGGCATAAGCTAACATACTTTCTCTTCTTGGATCATATGCACTTATGATTGGAACTCTAGCAAGCATCCGCAACTACTAAAGATCATTAAGGTAAAACCCAACCATAGCATTAAAGCATCAAGTCCCCTTTATCCCATACGCAACAACCCCCTTACTCGGGTTTATGCTTCTATCACTCAAGCAACCCACTATAAGCGAATCATGAACGTATTTGCAACACCCTACAGCGGGAATCCCTCACGCTTGCGCGACACGGAGGGCACAATAGGACAACACCAAAATAAAACATACAACTCGTACCAATCTAGATCATCAATCAACCCAAAGACAAAGGATATCTACTCAAAACATCATAGGATGGCAACACATCATTGGATCATAATATGTGGCATAAAGCACCATGTTCAAGTAGGGATTACAGCGGGGTGCGGGAGAGTGGACCGCGTAAAAGAGATGAGGATGGTGATGTCAATGAAGACGATAACCGCGGCAATGATTCCCCTCCCGATGGCACTCCGGCACCACCGAGAGAGAGGAGGAGAGGTTCTCCCCCTTGTGCTTCCTCCTCCATGCCCCCCTAGATGGGGAGAGGTTCTCCCTCTAGTCCTTGGCCTTCATGGCGATGGTGGCCCCTCCGAGATCCTCCTCCATGGCCTCCGGTGATGATGCCCTCTCTGGTAGGGTGCCAGAGAAGGCCTAGATTGATTTCGCGTGGCCACAGAGGCCTGCGGCGGCGGAACTTCTGATCCAGGTTAATTTCTGGAGGTTTCCGTATATATATGAGGTTTTGGTGTCGAGAACAAGTCAGGGGGGCTCCGGGCTGTCCACGAGGTAGGGCGGCGCGCCCAGGGGGTGGGCGCGCCTCCCACCCTCGTGGGCAGCTCGGGACTCTTCTGGCCCAATTCTTTTACTCCATGGCCTTCTTCTGGTCCAAAAATAAGCTCCGTCAAGTTTCAGGTCAATTGGACTCCGTTTGGTTTCCCTTTTCTGCGATACTCTAAAACAAGGAAAAAATAGAAACTGGCACTAGGCTCTAGGTCAATAGGTTAGTCCCAAAAACCATATAAAATAGCATATAAATGCATATAAAACATCCAAGGTTGATAATATAATAGCATGAATACTTCATATATTATAGATATGTTGGAGACGTATCAAGAGTATTCAACCCAAATTTATTGATTCGACACAAGGGGAGCCAAAGAATATTTGCAACTATTAGTAGTTGAGTTGTCAATTCAATCACACCTGGAGACTAAATATCTACAGTAGAGTGATCAGTAGCACAGTAATATGGAAATTTGATAGCGGTAGTAACAATAGCAACAGTAACGGTAACAGTAGTAGCAATAGTTTTGTAGTAATTGTGACAACAGAGGCAATAGCAATAGTAACTTGCAAAGATTAATATTGAAAAGCGTGTAGGCATTGTATCAGCGATGGATAATTATGTTGGATGGCATTCATCATGTAATAGATATAACCTATGGCGACATGGAGCTAGCTCCAATTCATCAATGTAATGTAGGCATGTATTTCGTATATAGTTGTACGTGCTTATGATAAGAACTTGCATGACATATTTTGTCCTACCCTCCCATGGCAGCGGGGTCCATATGGAAACTAAGGGATATTAAGGTCTCCTTTTAATTAAGATCCGGGACAAAGCATTAGCACATAATGAATACATGAACTCCTCAAACTACAGTAATCATCGGAAAGAATCCCAATTATTGTCACCTTGGGGTATGCGGATCATAACACATAATAGGTGCATATAACTTGCATGGTAGGATCAAAAACACAATTATATTCATGAAAACATAAAGGGTTCAGATCTGAAATCATGGCATTCGGACCCTAGTGACAAGCATTAAGCATAGCAAAGTCATAGCAACATCAATCTCAGGACATCGTGGATACTAGGGATCAAGTCCTAACAAAACTAACTCAATTACATGATAAATCGCATCAACCCATCACCGTCTAGCAAGCCTGTGAAGGAATTACTCTCACCCGGTGGTGAGCATCATGAAATTGGTGATGAAGAAGGGTTGGTGATGATGATGACGACGAATCCCCCTCTCCGGACCCCAAACGGACTCCAGATCTAGCCTCCTAATGAAGAACAGGAGGTGGTGGTGGCTCTGTGTCGTGAAACGCGATGATTCCTTCTCTCTTTTTTTTCTCAGGAAATGGGAATTTATAGTGTTGAGATTAGGGTCATCAGAGCCTCGTGGGCCCCACGAGCCACCAGAGCACCCCAGGGGGGTGGGCGCACCCTGGTGCCTCGTGAGCAGCAGGTGGCCCCCCTCTAGTGGGTCTTTGCTCCAGTATTTTTTTGTTATGGAAAAAATCTCCAAAAAGTTTCGTCCAAGTTCCAGGACTTTTATTTCTGCACAAAAAATAACACCATGACAATTCTGGTGAAAACAACGTTAGTCCGGGTTAGTTTCATTCAAATTATGCAAATTAGAGTCCAAAACAAGATCAAAAGTGTTTGGAAAAGTAGATACGATGGAGACGTATCAGACGCTTCCATCAATGATGTAGCAGCCAACTGAAAATGACTGACGACGATGGTGTTGGTTCATATGCATCAAGGTTGCATCCGTCTGTAGCAGTGATTGAATGGTGAAGAACACATTAAATACTTGGGTCAATGCTACTGTTGAATATGTCCAAGAAAGCAGGGGATATGTGCAAAAAAATTCACAGTTCAAGGTAAATCTTGAGGGGGAATGTGTCCCAGATTATATGTGCAAATGAGCTCGGGAGCCAAACCGAATTTTTGCTACATACATATGTTAGCATAGCGAAGAGTAGTTGCCTGCCTCTACACACAAAATGAGCGTCATAAGAGCATCTCTAGCAGATCTGATAAACCACCATAAACGAATTTTGAGGTATCACGGTTTACACGGTAGAGCGAATCATGTAAAAGCGCACTGCAAATTTAAACAAACTACTTCATGCCACCAAACTTCACCAGAATTAAACATAGTTCATCACAAGCTTGAAACATACTACATAAAGGACACGACTATTTTATGAACGATTGGAAGATAGTAATAGATCAGAACGCTTTCTTTTTTTTCCTTTCTAACTAATCACATATATGGCCCGCGTTCACTCATATTCCATGCATGCATGCAAATTAAGAGACAAAATAGACGATGTCAGCAAAAGATTCTTCCTATTTCAAAACTTCAAAATGTTTTGTAGCTCAAACCATTGTTCGGATTCAAATTCTGTTTTCACATAAAAAATCCTCTCGACGAGATCTTCGAAACTAGATCCCATATTGGTATATTCCGACAACCTTTTTCAGGTCAAAAGTTTCCATGCCCGAACTATGTAAACTATCACGCCTACAATACATAAATTATCATGGTGTTTACACTGAAGTTACTTGGGTGTGTTTCAGCTGCTTTCTTTGCCTGGGTCAAAATTATCATTTTATTTGTAACTAAATTATCATGTACGTAATACCATCGGTGTCGTCTCTCGGCCGTGAGGTGAGATCCACGTGCCGACATGACATGACCCCTTATAAAACGGATTTTTGCAGGTCGTGCCGGGCCATGCCCGTTTAGGTGTGTGTCGGGTCGTGCGCTGCCCAGGCCGACCCGTTGGCCACCTATGATAAGGTCTATTGTTTGTAAAGTACCATGTTGTTTACAGAGAAGTTACTGAGAGTATGCTTTTCAACTTTTTTTGATCAGATCAAAGTTACCATGGTGTTTGTACGTAAGTTATCACGTATGTGGCCGAATATTACCATGTTATTTGCACATAAATTATCGGGTTTATATTTTTCAAAAAAACTTACTCAAAAGTTACCATGGTGTTTGTACGTGAGTTATCAGCTCTGTTGTGCATATATCACCATGTTATTACACAGAAGTTACCTGGGTATGTTTTTCAACAACTTTTATTCGGGGTCAAAAAAGTTACTATGGTGTTTCTATGTGAGTTATCAGCTTTGTGATACGTATATTGTCATGATATTTGCAATGTTACTAGGAGACTTTCCCTCCCTCACCATACTATAAAGGTGGAGACATACTTTTCACTTAATTCGACGACCATCAGTACGCATCATCGAATAGGTGTCTTGTTAGCGAGTGAAATAATTCAGTGGATGTTCGGATCTATTTTGGTCGTCCATGCTATGTCTGTTGCCTTGTGGCCCAATAAATTCGGGGGTAAGTCTTCAACAACTTTTTCGTGTGTTAAAAGTTACCACGATGTTTCTACGCGAGTTGTCAGGTCTGATGGCGGGTAAATTTATCATGCTATTTACACAAAAGTTATCAGGAGGTGTGTCTTTAACAAAAAAATTCCCTGGTCAAAGTTACCGTAATATTTGTACGTAAGTTATCATCCCTGAGGTGCATATATTATCATACTATTTGCACAAAAGTTATGAGGTATGATTTTCAATAACTTTTATTCAAGACTCAAAAAGTTACCGTTGTGTCTGTATGTGAGTTCTCAGCTCTGGTGTGTGTAGTTTGTTGGGGAATGTTGTATTTCAAAAAATTTACCTATGATCACACAAGATCTATCTATGTGATGCATAGCAAAGAGCGAGAGAGTGTGTCCATGTACCCTCGTAGACCGAAAGCGGAAACATTTAGTAACGCAGTTGATGTAGTCGAACATCTTCGCGATCCAACCGATCAAGTACCGAACGCACGACACCTCCGCAATCTGCACACGTTCAGCTCAGTGACATCCCTTGAAATCTTGATCCAGCTGAGGCCAAGGGAGAGCTTCGTCAGCACGATGGCGTGATGACGACGCTGATGAAGTTACCGACGCAGGGCTTCGCCTAAGCACTACAATGATATGACCGAGGTGGAATTCTGTGGAGGGGGACATCGCACACGGCTAAAACAATCAAGTTGTGTGTCTATGGGGTGCCCCCTTCCCCCGTATATAAAGGAGTGGAGGAGGGGGTCAGCCGGCCTCATGGGGCGCGCCCCAAGTGGGGAATCCTACTCCAACTAGGAGTAGGTTCCCTTTCCTAGTCAACTAGGAGGGGGAAGGAAGGGGAAGACAGAGAGAAGGAAAGGGGGCCCGGCCCCCTCCCCAATTTGGATTGGGCTTGGGGGGCGCCTCCACCTGGCCGCCTCCTCCTCTCTTCCACTATGGCCCATCAAGGCCCATTAACTCCCCGGGGGGTTCCGGTAACCCTCCGGTACTCCGGAAAATGCGCAAACTCATCCGAAACCTTTCCAGTGTCCAAACATAACCTTCCAATATATCAATCTTCATGTCTCGACCATTTCGAGACTCCTCGTCATGTGCGTGATCAGATCCGGGACTCTGAACTACCTTTGGTACATCAAATCACATAACTCATAATACAAATCGTCATCGAACGTTAAGCGTGTGGACCCTACGGGTTCGAGAACTATGTAGACATGACCGAGACACATCTCCAATCAATAACCAATAGCGGAACCTGGATGCTCATATTGGCTCCTACATATTCTACGAAGATCTTTATCGGTCAAACCGCATAACAACATACGTTGTTTCCTTTGTCATCGGTATGTTACTTGCCCGTGATTCGATCGTCGATATCATCATACCTAGTTCAATCTTGTTACCGGCAAGTCTCCTTACTCGTTCCGTAATGCATAATCCCGCAACTAACTCATTAGTCACATTGCTTGCAAGGCTTATAGTGATGATCATTACCGAGAGGGCCCAGAGATACCTCTCCGATACTCGGAATGACAAATCCTGATCTTGATCTATGCCAACACAACAAACTGTTGGAAATATGCCCTAGAGGCAATAATAAAATGGTTATTATTATATTTCTTTGTTCATGATAATTGTCTATTGTTCATGCTATAATTGTGTTATCCGGAAATCGTAATACATGTGTGAATACATAGACCACAACACGTCCCTAGTGAGCCTCTAGTTGACTAGCTCATTGATAAAAAGATAGTCATTGTTTCCTGACTATGGACATTAGATGTCATTGATAACGGGATCACATCATTAGGAGAATGATGTGATGGACAAGACCCAATCCTAAGCATAGCTCAAAGATCGTGTAGTTCGTTTGCTATAGCTTTTCCGAATGTCAAGTATCATTTCCTTAGACCATGAGATTGTGAAACTCCCGGATACCGTAGGAGTGCTTTGGGTGTGCCAAACGTCACAACATAACTGGGTGACTATAAAGGTACACTACAGGTATCTCCGAAAGTGTCTGTTGGGTTGGCACGAATCAAGACTGGGATTTGTCACTCCGTATGACGGAGAGGTATCTTTGGGCCCACTCGGTAATGCATCATCATAATGAGCTCAATGTGACCAAGTGGTTGATCACGGGATCATGCATTACGCCACAAGTAAATTTACTTGCCGGTTATGAGATTGAACGAGGTATTGGGATACCGACGATCGAGTCTCGGGCAAGTAACGTATCGATTGACAAAGGGAATTGTATACGGATTGATTGAATCCTCGACATCGTGGTTCATCCGATGAGATCATCGAGGAGCATGTGGGAGCCAACATGGGTATCCAGATCCCACTGTTGGTTATTGACCGGAGAGTCATCTCGGTCATGTCTGCGTGTCTCCCGAACGCGTAGGGTCTACACACTTAAGGTTCGGTGATGCTAGGGTTGTCGAGATATTAGTATACGGTAACCCGAAAGTTGTTTGGAGTCCCGGATGAGATCCCGGACGTCACGAGGAGTTCTGGAATGGTCCGGAGGTGAAGATTTATATATAGGATGTCAAGTTTCGGCCATCGGGAAAGTTTCGGGGGTAATCGGTATTGTCCCGGGACCACCGGAAGGGTCCCAGGGGTCCACCAGGTGGGGCCACCTATCCCGGAGGGCCCCATGGGCTGAATTGGGAGGGGAACCAGCCCCTAGTGGGCTGGTGCACCCCCCTTGGGCCTCCCCTGCGCGTAGGGTTGGAACCCTAGGGGTGGGGGCGCCCCACTTGGCTTGGGGGGCAAGCCGCCCCCTTGGCCGCCGCCCCCCTTGGAGATTGGATCTCCTAGGGCCGGCGCCCCCCCTGGGGACCCTATATATAGTGGGGGGAGGGAGGGCAGCCACACCCTAGCCCCTGGCCTCTCCCTCTCCCTCCCGTGACACTCCTCCATCTCCCTGTGCTTGGCGAAGCCCTGCCGAGATCACCGTTGCTTCCTCCACCACGCCATCGTGCTGCTGGATCTTCATCAACCTCTCCTTCCCCCTTGATGGATCAAGTTGGAGGAGACGTCTTCCCAACCGTACGTGTGTTGAACGCGGAGGTGCCGTCCGTTCGGCGCTAGGTCATCGGTGATTTGGATCACGACGAGTACGACTCCATCAACCCCGTTCTCTTGAACGCTTCCACGCGCGATCTACAAGGGTATGTAGATGCAATCCTCTCTCCCTCGTTGCTAGACGACTCCATAGATTGATCTTGGTGATGCGTAGAAAATTTTAAAACTCTGCTACGTTCCCCAACAGTGGCATCATGAGCTAGGTCTATGCGTAGTTTCTATGCACGAGTAGAACACAAAGCAGTTGTGGGCATCGATATTGTCAATTTGCTTGCCGTTACTAGTCTTATCTTGATTCGGCGGCATCGTGGGATGAAGCGGCCCGGACCGACCTTACACGTAAGCTTACGTGAGACTGGTTCCACCGATTGACATGCACTAGTTGCATAAGGTGGCTGGCGGGTGTCTGTCTCTCCCACTTTAGTCGGATCGAATTCGATGAAAAGGGTCCTTATGAAGGGTAAATAGAAATTGGCATATCACGTTGTGGTTTTGGCGTAGGTAAGAAACGTTCTTGCTAGAAACCTATAGCAGCCACGTAAAAACTTGCAACAACAATTAGAGGACGTCTAACTTGTTTTTGCAGCATGTGCCGTGTGATGTGATATGGCCAAAAGGATGTGATGAATGATATATGTGATGTATGAGATTGATCATGTTCTTGTAATAGGAATCACGACTTGCATGTCGATGAGTATGACAACCGGCAGGAGCCATAGGAGTTGTCTTTATTTATTTATGACCTATGTGTGAACATAAACGTCATGTAATTACTTTACTTTATTTCTAAAGCTTTAGCCATAGTAGTAGAAGTAATACATGACGAGACAACTTCAAGAAGACACGATGGTGGAGATCATGGTGTCATGCCGGTGACAATGATGATCATGGAGCCCCGAAGATGGAGATCAAAAGGAGCAAATGATATTGGCCATATCATGTCACTATTTGATTGCATGTGATGTTTATCATGTTTTACATCTTATTTTCTTAGATCGACGGTAGCTTAAATAAGATGATCCCTCGTAATAATTTCAATAAAGTGTTCCCCCTAACTGTGCACCATTGCGAAGGTTCGTTGTTTCGAAGCACCACGTGATGATCGGGTGTGATAGAATCTAACGTTCGAATACAACGGGTGTAAGCCAGATTTACACACGTAATACACTTAGGTTGACTTGACGAGCCTAGCATGTACAGACATGGCCTCGGAACACAGAAGACCGAAAGGTCGAGCATGAGTCGTATAGAAGATACGATCAACATGAAGATGTTCACCGATGTTGACTAGTCCGTCTCACGTGATGATCGGACACGGCCTAGTTGACTCGGATCATGTTTCACTTAGATGACTAGAGGGATGTCTACCTGAGTGGGAGTTCATTGAGTAATTTGATTAGATGAACTTAATTATCATGAACTTAGTCTAAAATCTTTACACTATGTCTTGTAGATCAAATGGCCCACGCTAATGTTGCCCTCAACTTCAACGCGTTCCTAGAGAAAATCAAGCTGAAAGATGATGGCAGAAACTATACGGATTGGGTCCGGAACCTGAGGATCATCCTCATAGCTGCCAAGAAATATTATGTCCTAGAAGCACCGCTAGGTGACGCACCCATCCCAGAGAACCAAGACGTTATGAATGCTTGGCAGTCACGTGCTGATGATTACTCCCTCGTTCAGTGCGGCATGATTTACAGCTTAGAACCGGGGCTCCAAAAGCGTTTTGAGAGACACGGAGCATATGAGATGTTCGAAGAGCTGAAAATGGTTTTCCAAGCTCATGCCCGGGTCGAGAGATATGAAGTCTCCGACAAGTTCTTCAGCTGTAAGATGGAGGAAAATAGTTCTGTCAGTGAGCACATACTCAAAATGTCTGGGTTGCATAACCGCTTGACTCAGCTGGGAGTTAATCTCCCGGATGACGCGGTCATTGACAGAATCCTTTAGTCACTTCCATCGAGCTACAAGAGCTTTGTGATGAACTTCAATATGCAAGGGATGGAAAAGACCATTCCTGAGGTATATTCAATGCTGAAATCAGCAGAGGTGGAAATCAAAAAGGAACATCAAGTGTTGATGGTGAATAAAACCACTAAGTTTAAGATAGGCAAGGGTAAGAAGAACTTCAAGAAGGACGGCAAGGGAGTTGCCGCGCCCGGTAAGCAAGCTGCCGAGAAGAAGCCAAAGAATGGACCCAAGCCCGAGACTGAGTGTTTTTATTGCAAGGGAAGTGGTCACTGGAAGCGGAACTGCCCCAAATACTTAGCGGACAAGAAGGCCGGCAACACTAAAGGTATATGTGATATACATGTAATTGATGTGTACCTTATCAGTACTCGTAGTAGCTCCTGGGTATTTGATACCGGTGCGGTTGCTCAGATCTGTAACTCAAAGCAGGAGCTGCAGAATAAGCGGAGACTGGCGAAGGACGAGGTGATGATGCGCGTCGGGAATGGTTCCAAGGTCGATGTGATCGCCGTCGGCACGCTGCCTCTACATTTACCTATGGGATTAGTTTTAAACCTCAATAATTGTTATTTAGTGCCAGCTTTGAGCATGAACATTATATCAGGATCTCCTTTAATTCGAGATGGCTACTCATTTAAATCCGAGAATAATGGTTGTTCTATTTATATGAGAGATATGTTTTATGGTCATGCTCCGTTGGTGAATGGTTTATTCTTAATGAATCTCGAGCGTAATGTTACACATATTCATAGTGTGAATACCAAAAGATGTAAGGTTGATAATGATAGTCCCACATACTTGTGGCACTGCCGCCTTGGTCACATAGGTGTCAAACGCATGAAGAAGCTCCATGCAGATGGACTTTTGGAGTCTCTTGATTACGAATCATTTGACACGTGTGAACCATGCCTCATGGGTAAAATGACCAAGACTCCGTTCTCAGGAACAATGGAGCGAGCAACCAACTTATTGGAAATCATACATACTGATGTGTGCGGTCCAATGAGTGTTGAGGCTCACGGTGGCTATCGTTATGTTCTCACCCTCACTGATAACTTGAGTAGATATGGGTATGTCTACTTAATGAAACACAAGTCTGAGACCTTTGAAAAGTTCAAGGAATTTCAGAGCGAGGTTGAGAATCAACGTGACAGAAAAATCAAGTTCTTGCGATCAGATCATGGAGGAGAATACTTGAGTCACGAATTTGGCACACACTTAAGAAAATGTGGAATAGTTTCACAACTCACGCCGCCTGGAACACCTCAGCGTAATGGTGTGTCCGAACGTCGTAATCGCACTCTATTGGATATGGTGTGATCTATGATGTCTCTTAACGATCTACTGCTATCATTTTGGGGCTATGCTTTAGAGACTGCAGCATTCACTTTAAATAGGGCTCCGTCGAAATCTGTTGAGACGACACCGTATGAATTATGGTTTGGAAAGAAACCTAAGCCGTCGTTTCTAAAAGTTTGGGGATGCGATGCTTATGTCAAGAAACTTCAACCTGAAAAGCTCGAACCCAAATCGGAAAAATGAGTCTTCATAGGATACCCTAAAGAAACTATTGGGTATACCTTCTACCTCAGATCTGAAGGCAAGATCTTTGTTGCCAAGAATGGGTCCTTTCTAGAGAAAGAGTTTCTCTCGAAAGAAATAAGTGGGAGGAAAGTAGAACTTGATGAAGTATTACCTCTAGAACCGGTAAGTGGCGCAGCTCAAGAAAATGTTCCTGAGGTGCCTGCACCGACTAGAGAGGAAGTTGATGATGATGATCATGAAACTTCAGATCAAGTTGCTACTGAACTTCGTAGGTCCACGAGGACATGTTCCGCACCAGAGTGGTACGGCAATCCTGTCTTGGAAATCATGTTGTTAGACAACGGTGAACCTTCGAACTATGAAGAAGCGATGGCGGGCCCGGATTCCGACAAATGGCTGGAAGCCATGAAATCCGAGATAGGATCCATGTATGAAAACGAAGTATGGACTTTGACTGACTTGCCCGATGAACGGCGAGCCATAGAAAATAAATGGATCTTTAAGAAGAAGACAGACGCGGATGGTAACGTATTCATCTATAAATCTCGGCTTGTCGCTAAGGGTTATCGACAAGTTCAAGGGGTTAACTACGATGAGACTCTCTCATCCGTAGCGAAGCTGAAGTCCGTCTGAATCATGTTAGCAATTGCCGCATTCTATGATTATGAGATATGGCAAATGGACGTCAAAACGGCATTCCTTAATGGTTTCCTTAAGGAAGAATTGTATATGATGCAGCCGGAAGGTTTTGTCGATCCTAAGAATGCTGACAAGGTGTGCAAGCTCCAATGCTCGATTTATGGGTTGGTGCAAGCATCTCGGAGTTGGAACATTCATTTTGATGAGATGATCAAAGCGTTTGGGTTTACGCAGACTTATGGAGAAGCCTGCATTTACAAGAAAGTGAGTGGGAGCTCTATAGCATTTCTCATATTGTATGTGGATGAGATACTGTTGATGGGAGCTCTGTAGCATTTCAACAACTTTTATTCAGGGTCAAAAAAGTTACAATGGTGTTTCTATGTGAGTTATCAGCTTTGTGATACGTATATTGTCATGATATTTGCAATGTTACTAGGAGACTTTCCCTCCCTCACCATACTATAAAGGTGGAGACATACTTTTCACTTAATTCGACGACCATCAGTACGCATCATCAAATAGGTGTCTTGTTAGCGAGTGAAATAATTCGGTGGATGTTCGGATCTATTTTGGTCGTCCATGCTATGTCTGTTGCCTTGTGGCCCAATAAATTCGGATGGAGGGTATGTTTTTAACAAAAAAATCCACTTGTCAAAATCATCATGGTGTTTATACGTAATTTATCAGGTCTGCGGTGCATATATTATCATGCCATGCACGCGGAAGTTTTCAGGGGTAAGTCTTCAACAACTTTTTCGTGTGTTAAAAGTTACCACGATGTTTCTACACGAGTTGTCAGGTCTGATGGCAGGTAAATTTATCATGCTATTTACACAAAAGTTATCAGGAGGTGTGTCTTTAACAAAAAAATCCCCTGGTCAAAGTTACCGTAATATGTGTACGTAAGTTATCATCCCTGAGGTGCATATATTATCATACTATTTGCACAAAAGTTATGAGGTATGATTTTCAACAACTTTTATTCAAGACTCAAAAAGTTACTGTTGTGTCTGTATGTGAGTGCTCAGCTCTGGTGTGTGTAGTTTGTTGGGGAATGTTGTATTTCAAAAAATTTACCTACGATCACGCAAGATCTATCTATGTGATGCATAGCAACGAGCGAGAGAGTGTGTCCATGTACCCTCGTAGACTGAAAGCGGAAACATTTAGTAACGCGGTTGATGTAGTCGAACATCTTCGCGATCCAATCGATCAAGTACCGAACACACGGCACCTTCGCAATCTGCACACGTTCAGTTCGGTGACGTCCCTTGAAATCTTGATCCAGCTGAGGCCGACGGAGAGTTTCGTCAGCACGACGGCGTGATGACGGCGCTGATGAAGTTACCAACGCAGGGCTTCGCCTAAGCACTACAACGATATGACTGAGGTGGAATTCTGTGGAGGGGGACACCGCACACGGCTAAAACAATCAAGTTGTGTGTCTATGGGGTGCCCCCTTCCCCCGTATATAAAGGAGTGGAGGAGGGGGTCAGCCGGCCTCATGGGGCGCGCCCCAAGCGGGGAATCCTACTCCAACTAGGAGTAGGTTCCCCCCTTTCCTAGTCCAACTACGAGGGGGAAGGAAGGGGAAGACGGAGAGAAGGAAAGGGGGGCCGGCCCCCCTCCCCAATTTGGATTGGGCTTGGGGGGCGCCTCCACCTGGCCGCCTCCTCCTCTCTTCCACTATGGCCCATCAAGGCCCATTAACTCCCTGGGGGGTTCCGGTAACCCTCCGGTACTCCGGAAAATGCCCGAACTCATCCGAAACCTTTCCGGTGTCCAAACTTTAACCTTCCAATATATCAATCTTCATGTCTCGACCATTTCGAGACTCCTCGTCATGTCCGTGATCACATCCGGGACACCGAACTACCTTTGGTACGTCAAATCACATAACTCATAATACAAATCATCATCGAACGTTAAGCGTGTGGACCCTACAGGTTCGAGAACTATGTAGACATGACCGAGACACATCTCCGATCAATAACCAATAGCGGAACCTCGATGCTCATATTGGCTCCTACATATTCTACAAAGATCTTTATCGGTCAAATCGCATAACAACATACGTTGTTCCCTTTGTCATCGGTATGTTACTTGCCCGTGATTCGATCGTCGGTATCATCATACCAAGTTCAATCTCGTTACCGGCAAGTCTCTTTACTCGTTCCGTAATGCATAATCCCGCAACTAACTCATTAGTCACATTGCTTGCAAGGCTTATAGTGATGATCATTACTGAGAGGGCCCAAAGATACCTCTCCGATACTCGGAATGGCAAATCCTAATCTTGATCTATGCCAACACAACAAACTGTTGGAAATATGCCCTAGAGTCAATAATAAAATGGTTATTATTATATTTCTTTGTTCATGATAATTGTCTATTGTTCATGCTATAATTGTGTTATCCGGAGTAATACATGTGTGAATACATAGACCACAACACATCCCTAGTGAGCCTCTAGTTGACTAGCTCGTTGATCAAAAGATAGTCATGGTTTCCTGACTATGGACATTGGATGTCATTGATAACGGGATCACATCATTAGGAGAATGATGTGATGGACAAGACCCAATCCTAAGCATAGATCAAAGATTGTGTAGTTCGTTTGCTATAGCTTTTCCGAATGTCAAGTATCATTTCCTTTGTGACGCCCCCGATTCAATCGTACACTAATCATGCACGCAAATGGGTACGATCAAGATCAGGGACTCACGGGGAGATATCACAACACAACTCTAAAAACATAAATAAGTCATACAAGCATCATAATACAAGCCAGGGGCCTCGAGGGCTCGAATACAAGTGCTTGATCATAGACGAGCCAGCGGAAGCAACAATATCTGAGTACAGACATAAGTTAAACAAGTTTGCCTTAAGAAGGCTAGCACAAACTGGAATACAAATCGAAAGAGGCGCAGGCCTCCTGCCTGGGATCCTCCTAACTACTCCTGGTCGTCATCAGCGGGCTGCACGTAGTAGTAGGCACCTCCAGCGTAGTAGGAGTCGTCGTCGAAGGTGGCGTCTAGCTCCTGGACTCCAGCATCTGGTTGCGACAACCAGAAAGAAAGGAAAGGGGGAAAAGGGGGGAGAAAGCAACCATGAGTACTCATCCAAAGTACTCGCAAGCAAGGAACTACACTACATATGCATGGGTATATGTGTAAGGAGGCCATATCAGTGGACTGAACTGCAGAATGCCAGAATAAGAGGGGGATAGCTAATCCTGTCGAAGACTACGCTTCTGGCAGCCTCCGTCTTGCAGCATGTAGGAGAGAGTAGATTGAAGTCCTCCAAGTAGCATCTCCAAGTAGCATCTCCAAGAGCATCGCATAGCATAATCCTACCCGGCGATCCTCTCCTCGTCGCCCTATGGAAAAGCGATCACCGGGTTGTCTGTGGAACTTGGAAGGGTGTGTTTTATTAAGTATCCGGTTCTAGTTGTCATAAGGTCAAGGTACAACTCCAAGTCGTCCTGTTACCGAAGATCACGGCTATTCGAATAGATTAACTTCCCTGCAGGGGTGCACCAACTTACCCAACACGCTTGATCCCATTTGGCCGGACACACTTTCCTGGGTCATGCCCGGCCTCGGAAGATCAACACGTCGCAGCCCCACCTAGGCAAAACAGAGAGGCCATCACGCCGGTCTAAACCTAAGTGCACAGGGGTCTGGGCCCATCGCCCATAGCACACCTGCACGTTGCGAGGGCGGCCGGAAGCAGACCTAGCCTAGCAGGCGTTCCAGTCCAATCCGGCGCGCGCCGCTCCGTCGCTGATGTCTGAAGTGCTTCGGCTGATACCACGACGTCGGGATACCCATAACTACTCCCACGTAGATGGTTAGTGCGTATAGGCTCATAGCCAACTCAGATCAAATACCAAGATCTCGTTAAGCGTTTTAAATATCCGCGAACGCCGAACAGGGCCAGGCCCACCTGTCTCCTAGGTGGTCTCAACCTGCCCTGTCGCTCCGCCACAAAGATCCACACAGAGGGCCGTCGGGACAAAGGTCCTTTCAGCCCCCAATCCGTGAATCACTCGCGGGTACTCTTCGAGCTGACCCGACTTTAGTCACCATCTGTATAGTATATATGCATGAATAATATATACCCGTGATCACCTCCCGAGTGATCACGGCCCAATAGTATAGCAAGGCAGACTGACAAGAATGTAGGGCCAATGGTGATAAACTAGCATCCTATACTAAGCATTTAGGATTGCGGGTAAGGTATCATTGACTGTAGCAACAATGTCAGGCTATGCATCAGAATAGGATTAACGGAAAGTAGTAACATGCTACACTACTCTAATGCAAGCAGTATAGAGGAGAATAGGCGATATCTGGTGATCAAGGGGGGGGCTTGCCTGGTTGCTCTGGCAAGAGAGAGTGGTCGTCAACTCCGTAGTCGTACGGGGCAGCAGCAGCGGCGTCGGTCTTGTAGTCTACCGAAGAGAAGAGGGGGGGAGAAACAGTAAATACATAGCAAGCAAGTGCATAACGATGCATGACATGACAAGTATCGATGCTAGGTGTGCCCAATCGCTGTAGTAGGTGATACCGACGAAGGGGGAAAACAACCGGGAAAGTATTCCCGGTGTTTTACGTTTTCGGACAGATGAACCGGAGGGGGGAAAGTTGCGATTCCGATAGGTTAGGGATGTGTGGCAGACGAACAGGATGCGTATCCGGATTTGTCTCGTCGATCTGAGCAACTTTCATGTAGAAAGTATTTTCATCCGAGTTACGGATTAAAAGATATGATTTTCTAAAGATTTAACTCATTTTCAGGAATTTAATTAATTATTTAAATCCAACATTATCTAGAATAGTAAATGATGACGTCAGCATGACATCATAGTGATGTCAGCATGTCAACTGGTCAGTTGACCAGTCAAACCAGACAGGTGGGTCCAGTGGGACCCACATGTCATTGACAGGGTACTAACAGAGTTTTTAAAACTAACTAAATAGGTTAATTAGCAGGTAGGGCCCAGTAGTCAGTGAGAGATTAGGTTTTAATTAATTTATTTAATTAATTAGAAGTTTATCTAATTGTTTTTATTTGTTTTAAGACATGGGGCCCGCATGTCAGTGGCAGTAGCTGCCACGTCAGCAGTTGACTGGGTCAACCCAGTCAACTAGGACCCGCAGGGCCCACTGGCAGTGGCGCTGGGTTGGCCCCAGGCCAACCACGTAGGCGACGGTCGGCGTTTAGCCGCCGGCGACGTCAGAACGCGGCGGGGGCACCCGGGCCTCGTCGGGATTTCGCTACACGGCGTCGTTCGGCGCGCAGCTTGGTCTAATCGAACGGCCACTCCATGCCGCGTCGAGTGGGGGTGGTGGTATGGCCGGACTTGGCCGGAATCGGCACCGGCGACGAGCAGAGGCGGCGGCGTCGTTCGGGACATCATCGGGATCGCGCTAGGAAGCACCAAACCGCACGCAACAACTTGCGTTCGAACCGCATAGGCATTCCGCGTCGTTTGGCGGTGGCGCTGGACCAAATGGTTGCCGGAAACACGGCCGGCGACGAGCTTTGGCGGCAGCGCGGTCGGGCCCCGACGGGAAACACACTAGGAGGCACGGGAGGGAGTGTGCGCGTGCGCGTTGGGCTCCTGTGAGCATCAGGAGTACGATGTCGTGCTCGGGCGAGCACGACAGAGGCCATGGCCACGGCGGCGAAGCGACCGGCGGCGGTGAGCTCTCGGGCGCGACACCGAGCTAGCTAGAGCATGAGCTAGGGGAGCTAGAGGGCAGCAGGGGGGAGGCAGCTCACCTAGCGGCACGCACGGTGGCCCTTGGTGGCTTAGTAGCAGCAGAGGGGTGTAGCCGGAGTTGGTGAAGAACGCGGCAGCCGGAGATGTGGACGAAGGGGATCCGGCGATTCGGGGCTCCCCCGCTCCAGCTGAGGCCTCCGGTGGATGAGGAAGACGATGGAGGCGTCGACGGACACGCAGGCGCGGCGAGGCAGCGACTGTGGCCGCGCGATTCACGGCGGCGAGGCCATGGCGGCGCTCGGTTGCGGTGGGGAACGAAGGGGAGATGGATCTGGAGGGGAGAGGGAGAGGCGCGGGGGCCGAGGGCGAGCGTGGAGGCGAGTGGGAGGCGGGAGCGAGGAGGCGGGGGGGTGCTGGCGATCTTATCCCCCGTTGTTGCCGGCGAGAGGGTGCGGTGGGGACGCACCCCTGTTCCGACCCGGGTCGGGGGAACAGGGAAAGGAGGCGGCAGGGGGAGGCGGGCCGGTTCGGCCGGGTGGGCCAGGTGGTAGGGGCGGTGGCTAGCTGGGCCTTTCGGCCTAGGGGGGAAGGGGGGTTTCTTCTTTTTCCCTTTCTTTTCCTTTTCTTTTTTTTATGTTCTGTTTTATTTAATTTGGGCATTTAAGCAATTTATAAATTTGTGTCATCTACACCATAATTGCCTATGCCATATTTGGCATTGTCCGAACATTTTTGTTTCAATTTTTGAAAACTTTTATTGTTGACATTAATTTGAATTTGAATTTTGAAGCGGTTTCGAATTAACCCAAGATTAACTATAGTGACAGAGGTGATGTGGCACCATTAACGTGAGATTACTGTAGCATGATTATCCGGGCGTCACAATTCTCCTCCACTACAAGAAATCTCGTCCCGAGATTTAGGAGGTAGAAGGAAACAGTGCGGGGTATTCATCACGCAGGCGATCCTCTCGTTCCCAAGTGGCTTCATCTTCAGAATGGTGCGACCACTGAACTTTGAGGAACTTGATCGCCTTCTGGCGTGTGCGGCATTCAGCTTGGTCGAGAATGCGGACCGGATGCTCTTTATAGGAGAGGTCCTGTTGCAATTCGAGCACTTCATGATCCACTGCTCGGATTGGGTCCTTGAAGCAGCGACGGAGCTGTGACACGTGGAATACATCGTGAACCTGAGAAAGGTTCGACGGAAGCTCCAGTTGATATGCCACTTCTCCACGCCTTTCCAGAATAGTGAATGGGCCAATATAGCGAGGAGCTAGCTTGCCCTTGATCCCGAAGCGGTGAGCACCCTTCATTGGTGTAACTCGAAGATAGGGCTTTTCGCCAGGTTGATAGACCATGTCTTTATAATGACGGTCATACTGACTCTTCTGACGTGACTGAGCAGTCTTGAGATACTCGCGAATAATGCGGACTTGTTCTTCAGCATGTTGGATAATATCCGGACCGAAGAGTGGACGTTCCCCAGTTTCTGACCAGTTCAGAGGGGTTCGGCACTTTCGTCCATATAACACTTCAAAGGGGGCCATCTTCAGACTAGCTTGATAGCTATTATTATAAGAGAACTCAGCATACGGGAGAGATTCCTCCCATTTCTTGCCGAAGGAAATAACACAAGCTCGAAGCATGTCTTCGAGAATTTGGTTGACACGTTCAACTTGCCCTTGCGACTGCGGATGAAACGCAGTACTGAATGACAGATGAGTTCCCATAGCTTCTTGGAAACTTGCCCAGAATCTTGAAGTGAATAAGCTACCACGGTCCGAACTGATAACCAGTGGAATACCGTGAAGTGAAACAATTCTGGACATATAGAGAGTTGCAAGCTGACTAGCAGTGATCGTTTCTTTGACCGCCAGAAAATGTGCAACTTTAGAAAGTTGGTCAATGACGACAAGAATAGCATCATTACCTTTCTGCGATTTGGGAAATCCAGTGACGAAGTCCATCTCGAATGGTCCCATTTCCATTCAGGGATAGAGATAGGTTGCAGAGTTCCAGCAGGCCTTTGATGTTCTGCTTTGATACGACGACAAATGTCACATTCAGCAACATAACGAGCAATGTCTTGCTTCATGTTAGACCACCAGAATCTCTGGCGGATGTCTTGGTACATCTTTGTACTACCAGGATGGATACATAGAGGCGTATCATGAGCTTCTTTCATAACCTCCTGAGTCATATTCAGGTTTTCCTTCTTACATGGCACCACTAGGCGGCCTTTGAAGTACAAGGCGCCATCATCAGCAATAGTGAAGAATGATGGCTTTCCTTCTTTGAGGTCACGCTTAATCTTGTGGGCTTCAGAGTCATATCCCTGTAATGTCTTGATGGAGCTCACGAGATCGGGTTCGACAGCCAGGGTATAGAGGGAACCCTTGGAAACCACACGGAGATTCATCTTGCGAGACTCCTCAGGAGGGGGAGCGAGTGCACCCAGAGGAACAATATGGAGGTTCAGCTTTCTGAATTCTTCAACAAGTCAGGGCTGAACTTTGTGAATCTGGAGGTGGTTGCAGTAAGACTTGCGGCTCAAGGCATCAGCCATTACATTAGCCTTGCCTGGTGTATAGGAAATACCCAAGTCAAAGTCTGCAACAATCTCCATCCATCTCTGCTGGCGGAGGTTCAGGTCTGGCTGAGTAAACAGATACTTCAGACTTTGGTGGTCGGTGAAGATCTCGCAACGATTACCGAGAAGGTAATGTCGCCACTGTTTCAGTGAATGGATAACAGCAGCAAGCTCGAGGTCGTAAACTGGGTAGTTCTCTTCGTGAGGGCGCAATTGTCGAGAGGCATAGGCAATCACTTTGCACTCCTGCATTAGGACACAGCCTAATCCTTGACGGGAAGCGTCGCAGTAAATGACGAAGTCCTTCTTAGTATCAGGTGGAGCTAGTACTGGGGCAGAAGTCAACTTGTCTTTGAGTGCCTGGAAGCTTTCCTGACACTTATCTGTCCACAGAAACTTGACGCCCTTATGAAGCAGGTTAGTCAGAGGTCTGGC
The DNA here is from genome assembly GCF_002162155.2 of Triticum dicoccoides. Taxonomy (NCBI): domain Eukaryota; kingdom Viridiplantae; phylum Streptophyta; class Magnoliopsida; order Poales; family Poaceae; genus Triticum; species Triticum dicoccoides. The sequence goes on along the minus strand of NC_041388.1, from coordinate 341,233,170 downwards.
GATCTTGGAGAAGTTCTCGACGAATCGACGGCAATAGCTGGCGAGACCGAGAAAACTTCTGACTTGCTTAACGTTCTTTGGAGGAGTCCAATCAAGAATAGCCTGGACTCGTTCAGGGTTGACGGCAATACCATCCTTAGAGATGACATGCCCAAGATAGGTTACTCCGGGGAGCCAGAATTCATATTTGGAGAACTTAGCATAAAGTTGATGCTCTCGTAGCTTTTCTAGCACAAGACGGAGATGTTCAGCATGTTCCTCTTCGTTCTTGGAAAATACCAGAATATCATCCAGATAAACCACGACAAACTTGTCGAGGTAATCCATGAATATATAGTTCATCAGGCGAGAGAAGGTGGCTGGAGCATTGGTTAAGCCGAAAGACATGACGGTGTACTCGTATGAACCATATCGAGTCACAAAGGCAGTCTTTGGGATATCCTCTTCACGAACACGGATCTGGTGGTAACCCAACCTCAAGTCGAGTTTGGAGAACACTGACGAACCAGCCAGTTGATCATACAGATCATTGATCCGAGGAAGAGGATACTTATTCTGAATGGTAGCTTGGTTTATAGGACGGTAGTCTTGGAATAATCGGTTTGTCCCATCTTTCTACTTGACAAAGAGAGAAGGTGCTCCCCAAGGAGAGCAACTTGGGCGAATGAAACCACTGCGAAGAGACTTGTCGATTTCCTCCTTAAGCTCAAGGAGTTCATGCGGCGGCATCTTGTAGGGTCGCTTGGCTATAGGAGTGGTGCCAGGTTTCAAGTCGATGACGAATTCGACAGCTCTAGCAGGGGGAATCCCTGGGAGTTCTTTAGGAAAGACGTCTAGGAATTCACGCATGACGGGAATGTTTTCAATGCCCTCGAGTGGTGCAGCGTTCAATGCATTCAATGCATAGAGCCTTGCCTCGGCATTCTGAACCAGACGAGCATTGTAGCTTATTATTTCATCAGAAGGGTGTAGCAGATGGACGGTCTTGGTGGCGCAAACGATAGAAGCAGTATGCGCCTTTAACCAATTCATTCCCAGAATGAGATCAATGCTACAGGACTTCAATACGATGGGGGAGACAAGGAATTCTAGTCCTTTGATTTCAACGGGGACGTTGTTGCAAATCATGGAGGTCCGACATTGGCCCGCAGGGGTGTGCACTAATAGAGAAGCGTTCATGTCTTCACTTTTAATGCCATGCATGAATGCAAAATCTTCTGACATGAATGAATGCGATGCTCCTGTATCAAATAAAATAGATGCTGGTACTGAATTTACGAGGAGTGTACCCATCACAGTAGCAGGCTGGTCTTGAGCTTCGTTCAGATCAACGTGGTTGGCATGAACACGGCCATAAGACTTGGCATTGTTGTTGCGGGGTTGGTTGTTACCACGACCAGCTGCTGGAAGGGCCAGTTGATTCTGGTTCTGGTTGCATTCCCTAGCACAGTGTCCTGGCTGACCACACCTAAAGCACAGACCATTATTGGGAGTGAGAGCAAGAGCTCGGGGTGGTGGAGCTGGAAGCCTTGGCTGCCTAGTTGGAGCAGCCGGCAGACGAGGTGCAGCATAAGACAGCCTTGGGGCAGGTGCATTTGGACGGTACATGCTGTTCGGGATCCATATCTTACGCTTCTGCGAGGGCGGGCCCGAAGATGAGCCCGTGTCACGGTTGCGTCTCTGAGAGCTCTGGTGTTCCTGCAGACCAGTCTCGACATTGATGGCCTTGTTCACCAAGGTGGCGAAATCGGCAAAGGCATGCACTAGAAGTGCGAGCTTGATGTTAGCTTGAAGGCCTTCACGAAACTTCTCCTGTCTGCGAGCATCAGTTGCAATGTCTTCTTCAGCATAGCGGGATAAGTCCAGAAACTCCCGCTGATAAGCTTCCACAGTTTTGTTGCCCTGGGTGAGGTTGCGGAACTCACGCTTCTTCCTGTCCATGATCCCCTGAGGAATGAAGCGGGCACGGAAGGCAGCTTGAAAGTCTGGCCAGGTGATGATTGTCCCAACTGGCAGAGTACGCCTGTGGCTGTCCCACCATTGAGCTGCGGGTCCCTTCAGAAAGAAGGAAGCAAAGGTGACATAGCGGGCAGGGGCTACTTCAGCAGACTCCATCTCATAGGTGATGTCTTGGAGCCAGTCATCAGCATCCAGCGGCTGAGTTGAGCTGCGGTACACGGTTGGGTTGAGGCGCATGAAATCTTGCAGAGTTACGTGGGCTGGCTGCTCGTTCATATTGGGACGAGGGAACTGAGCCATCACATTCTCCATGAACTGGCGATTCATCTCGAGCTGTTGGACCATACCAGCCATGTACTCAGGCGGTGGTGGGGCGTTGCCGCCACGACCACGACCAGCTGGTCTAACCATCCTGTTAATATATAACAGGGGTAGTTCAGTATTGAGAAATTTGCATAGACAAGAGTCATTCATGATGAAACATGCATAATGAAAGGAGCACGACAGATACCACATAGATAGTCGGCATAACTTACAAAAGGGGTCGGACATAGAGTTCAGTACACAGAGTTTAGTACATAGACTAAGTCATTATAGGCGGCACACAGGCTTGCAAATGCATCTAATACTAATGAGCAAGACTACATCAGTCCCAGGAGGTACTGTGAAGGTAGCTGTAACCTGACAGCTGGTAGTGAGGCAACGGATAGTCCTCCACGTCAGTGGCCTGGGGGCCGCGGATACTCTGGTGTAGAACCTGACGCTCAGGTGGCAGAAGAGGACCAAGTGCGGGAGAGTAGCCTCCCACCTCTGGCCATCCGACACCGTGGGGCATCACGGTCCTGGCTGGGTAGATCGCAGAACGCGGCAGCTGTCTAGACCGGACAAAGGGGTGCAACAGCGTCAGAGCCCTGTAAAGGTGCTGAAGAGTGGTGTATAACTCGTGGCGAAGAGCTCTGTTAGCTCGGTCCAGCCCATCAGCATGCAGAACCAGGCGCTGATGGTGGAAGGGCTCTCGGGTGACGGTGGAATAGGCGGCAGTGTAGTATCCCTCCGCACCAACGTCAGATGCGATAGGAATGTGCCTGAAAGGGGAAGTGTCCAATGCCTGATACTCTCCACGAAGACGTGTTAGAGCAGCATGAGCAGCATCGTGGACTGCCATCTCGATGGTCACTCCAACACCATGAGCGGTGTGCAGCACGGTAGTGGACTCATACTCCCGAGAGTAGAGGTGGACGATGGCACGGTACTGCTCCTGGTTAAAGTCCTGGTACTCCTCGTAGACGGTGTACTCAGGGTGCCAGCGATAACCCAGATAGGTCATCATATCAGCTAGCACAGCAGGTGATCCTGAGGCACCAATGGCCGCAGTGTGGCGCACGACCTGCCTCGTGGGTTCCATCTGAAAACAAAGATGTTTCAATGGAGTCAAATGACAATATGGGCACTATTCAAAATGCTATCCTACAGAATAACTATGGCTTATCCAACTTTGGGGTGAATGTGGTAACGGGATCCTAATGTCAGAGTTAGTAAATTTGTTTAACCCGAGTAGGAGAGAGTTCAGAGCCCCAGAGTAAAAGTCGAGGAGTAAGCCACACAGCCATGTTAGTAAAAAAAATTCAACGACTAGACTCAACTTTGGCCAAGGAGTTGGAAAGGGGATTCCTACAGACAGTCAGCTCTGATACCAACTTGTGATGCCCCCGATTCAATCGTACACTAATCATGCACGCAAATGGGTACGATCAAGATCAGGGACTCACGGGGAGATATCACAACACAACTCTAAAAACATAAATAAGTCATACAAGCATCATAATACAAGCCAGGGGCCTCGAGGGCTCGAATACAAGTGCTCGATCATAGACGAGCCAGCGGAAGCAACAATATCTGAGTACAGACATAAGTTAAACAAGTTTGCCTTAAGAAGGCTAGCACAAACTGGAATACAAATCGAAAGAGGCGCAGGCCTCCTGCCTGGGATCCTCCTAACTACTCCTGGTCGTCATCAGCGGGCTGCACGTAGTAGTAGGCACCTCCAGCGTAGTAGGAGTCGTCGTCGAAGGTGGCGTCTGGCTCCTGGACTCCAGCATCTGGTTGCGACAACCAGAAAGAAAGGAAAGGGGGAAAAGGGGGGGGGGAGAAAGCAACCGTGAGTACTCATCCAAAGTACTCGCAAGCAAGGAACTACACTACATATGCATGGGTATATGTGTAAGGAGGCCATATCAGTGGACTGAACTGCAGAATGCCAGAATAAGAGGGGGATAGCTAATCCTGTCGAAGACTACGCTTCTGGCAGCTTCCGTCTTGCAGCATGTAGGAGAGAGTAGATTGAAGTCCTCCAAGTAGCATCTCCAAGTAGCATCTCCAAGAGCATCGCATAGCATAATCCTACCCGGCGATCCTCTCCTCGTCGCCCTGTGGAAAAGCGATCACCGGGTTGTCTGTGGAACTTGGAAGGGTGTGTTTTATTAAGTATCCGGTTCTAGTTGTCATAAGGTCAAGGTACACTCCAAGTCATCCTGTTACCGAAGATCATGGCTATTTGAATAGATTAACTTCCCTGCAGGGGTGCACCAACTTACCCAACACGCTTGATCCCATTTGGCCAGACACACTTTCCTGGGTCATGCCCGGCCTCGGAAGATCAACACGTCGCAGCCCCACCTAGGCAAAACAGAGAGGCCAGCACGCCGGTCTAAACCTAAGCGCACAGGGGTCTGGGCCCATCGCCCATAGCACACCTGCACGTTGCGAGGGCGGCCGGAAGCAGACCTAGCCTAGCAGGCGTTCCAGTCCAATCCGGCGCGCGCCGCTCCGTCGCTGACGTCTGAAGTGCTTCGGCTGATACACGACGTCGGGATACCCATAACTACTCCCACGTAGATGGTTAGTGCGTATAGGCTCGTAGCCAACTCAGATCAAATACCAAGATCTCGTTAAGCATTTTAAATATCCGCGAACGCCGAACAGGGCCAGGTCCACCTGTCTCCTAGGTGGTCTCAACCTACCCTGTCGCTCCGCCACAAAGATCCACACAGAGGGCCGTCGGGACAAAGGTCCTTTCAGCCCCCAATCCGTGAATCACTCGCGGGTACTCTTCGAGCTGACCCGACTTTAGTCACCATCTGTATAGTATATATGCATGAATAATATATACCCGTGATCACCTCCCGAGTGATCACGGCCCAATAGTATAGCAAGGCAGACTGACAAGAATGTAGGGCCAATGGTGATAAACTAGCATCCTATACTAAGCATTTAGGATTGCGGGTAAGGTATCATTGACTGTAGCAACAATGTCAGGCTATGCATCAGAATAGGATTAACGGAAAGCAGTAACATGCTACACTACTCTAATGCAAGCAGTATAGAGGAGAATAGGCGATATCTGGTGATCAAGGGGGGGGGCTTGCCTGGTTGCTCCAGCAAGAGAGAGTGGTCGTCAACTCCGTAGTCGTACGGGGCAGCAGCAGCGGCGTCGGTCTCGTAGTCTACCGAAGAGAAGAGGGGGGAAGAAACAGTAAATACATAGCAAGCAAGTGCATAACGATGCATGACATGACAAGTATCGATGCTAGGTGTGCCCAATCGCGGTAGTAGGTGATACCGACGAAGGGGGAAACAACCGGGAAAGTATTCCCGGTGTTTTACGTTTTCGGACAGATGAACCGGAGGGGGGAAAGTTGCGATTCCGATAGGTTAGGGATGTGTGGCAGACGAATGGGCTGCGTATCCGGATTCGTCTCGTCGATCTGAGCAACTTTCATGTAGAAAGTATTTTCATCCGAGTTACGGATTAAAAGATATGATTTTCTAAAGATTTAACTCATTTTCAGGAATTTAATTAATTATTTAAATCCAACATTATCCAGAATAGTAAATGATGACGTCAGCATGACATCATAGTGATGTCAGCATGTCAACTGGTCAGTTGACCAGTCAAACCAGACAGGTGGGTCCAGTGGGACCCACATGTCATTGACAGGGTACTAACAGAGTTTTTAAAACTAACTAAATAGGTTAATTAGCAGGTAGGGCCCAGTAGTCAGTGAGAGATTAGGTTTTAATTAATTTATTTAATTAATTAGCAGTTTATCTAATTTTTTTTATTTGTTTTAAGACATGGGGCCTGCATGTCAGTGGCAGTAGCTGCCACGTCAGCAGTTGACTGGGTCAACCCAGTCAACTAGGACCCGCAGGGCCCACTGGCAGTGGCGCTGGGTTGGCCCCAGGCCAACCACGTAGGCGACGGCCGGCGTTTAGCCGCCGGCGACGTCAGAACGCGGCGGGGGCACCCGGGCCTCGTCGGGATTTCGCTACACGGCGTCGTTCGGCGCGCAGCTTGGTCTAATCGAACGGCCACTCGATGCCGCGTCGAGTGGGGGTGGTGGTATGGCCGGACTTGGTCGGAATCGGCACCGGCGACGAGCAGAGGCGGCGGCGTCGTTCGGGACATCATCGGGATCGCGCTAGGAAGCACCAAACCGCGCGCAACAACTTGCGTTCGAACCGCATAGGCATTCCGCGTCGTTTGGCGGTGGCGCTGGACCAAATGGTTGCAGGAAACACGGCCGGCGATGAGCTTTGGCGGCAGCGCGGTCAGGCCTCGACGGGAAACACACTAGGAGGCACGGGAGGGAGTGTGCGCGTGCGCGTTGGGCTCCTGTGAGCATCAGGAGTACGATGCCGTGCTCAGACGAGCACGACAGACGCCATGGCCACAGCGGCGAAGCGACCGGCGGCGGTGAGCTCTCGGGCGCGACACCGAGCTAGCTAGAGCGTGAGCTAGGGGAGCTAGAGGGCAGCGGGGGGGAGGCAGCTCACCTAGCGGCACGCACGGTGGCCCTTGGTGGCTTAGTAGCAGCAGAGGGGTGTCGCCGGAGTTGGTGAAGAACGCGGCAGCCGGAGATGTGGACGAAGGGGATCCGGCGATTCGGGGCTCCCCCGCTCCAGCTGAGGCCTCCGGTGGACGAGGAAGACGATGGAGGCGTCGACGGACACGCAGGCGCGGCGAGGCGGCGACTGTGGCCGCGCGATTCACGGCGGCGAGGCCATGGCGGCGCTCGGTTGCGGTGGGGAACGAGGGGGAGATGGATCTGGAGGGGAGAGGGAGAGGCGCGGGGGGCGAGGGCGAGCGTGGGGGCGAGTGGGAGGCGGGATCGAGGAGGCGGGTTCGGCCGGGTGGGCCAGGTGGCAGGGGCGGTGGCTAGCTGGGCCTTTCGGCCTAGGGGGGAAGGGGGGTTTCTTCTTTTTCCCTTTCTTTTCCTTTTCTTTTTTTATGTTCTGTTTTATTTAATTTGGGCATTTAAGCAATTTATAAATTTGTGTCATCTACACCATAATTGCCTATGCCATATTTGGCATTGTCCGAACATTTTTGTTTCAATTTTTGAAAACTTTTATTGTTGACATTAATTTGAATTTGAATTTTGAAGCGGTTTCGAATTAACCCAAGATTAACTACAGTGACAGAGGTGATGTGGCACCATTAACGTGAGATTACTGTAGCATGATTATCCGGGCGTCACATCCTTAGACCATGAGATTGTGCAACTCCCGGATACCGTAGGAGTGCTTTGGGTGTGCCAAACGTCACAACATAACTGGATGACTATAAAGGTACAGTACAGGTATCTTCGAAAGTGTCTGTTGGGTTGGCACGAATCGAGACTGGGAGTTGTCACTCCGTATGACGGAGAGGTATCTCTAGGCCCACTCGGTAATGCATTATCATAATGAGCTCAATGTGACCAAGTGGTTGATCACGGGATCATGCATTACGGCACGAGTAAAGTGACTTGCCGGTAACGAGATTGAATGAGGTATTGGGATACCGACGATTGAGTCTCGGGCAAGTAACGTACCGATTGACAAAGGGAATTGTATACGGATTGATTGAATCCTCGACATCGTGGTTCATACAATGAGATCATCAAGGAGCATGTGGGAGCCAACATGGGTATCCAGATCCCGCTGTTGGTTATTGACCGGAGAGTCATCTCGGTCATGTCTGCATGTCTCCCGAACCCGTAGGGTCTACACACTTAAGGTTCAGTGACGCTAGGGTTGTTGAGATATTAGTATACGGTAACCCGAAAGTTGTTCGGAGTCCTGGATGAGATCCCGGACGTCACGAGGAGTTCCGGAATGGTCCGGAGGTGAAGATTTATATATAGGATGTCAAGTTTCGGCCATCGGGAAAGTTTCGGGGGTAATCGGTATTGTACCGGGACCACCGGAAGGGTTCCGTGGGTCCACCGGGTGGGGCCACCTATCCCAGACGGCCCCATGGGCTGAAGTGGGAGGGGAACCAGCCCCTAGTGGGCTGGTGCACCCCCCTTTGGCCTCCCCTGCGCCTAGGGTTGGAAACCCTAGGGGTGGGGGGGGGTGCCCCACTTGGCTTGGGGGGCAAGCCACCCCCTTGGCCGCCGCCCCCCTTGGAGATTGGATCTCCTAGGGCCGCCCCCCCCCTAGGGACCCTATATATAGTGGGGGGGAGGGCAGCTGCACCCTAGCCCCTGGCCTCTCCCTCTCCCTCCCGTGACACTCCTCCATCTCCTTGTGCTTGGCGAAGCCCTACCGAGATCACCGTTGCTTCCACCACCACGCCGTTGTGCTGCTGGATCTTCATCAACCTCTCCTTCCCCCTTGCTAGATCAAGTTGGAGGAGACATCTTCCCAACCGTACGTGTGTTGAACGCGAAGGTGTCGTCCGTTCGGCGCTAGGTCATCAGTGATTTGGATTACGACGAGTACGATCCATCAACCCCGTTCTCTTGAACGCTTCCGCGCGCGATCTACAAGGGTATGTAGATGCACTCCTCTCTCCCTCGTTGCTAGATGAATCCATAGACTGATCTGGGTGATGCGTAGAAAATTTTAAAATTCTGCTACGTTCCCCAACACAAACACCATCGGAGACACCTGTAGAGCATCTTTATAATCACCCAGTTACGTTGTGACGTTTGATAGCACACAAGGTGTTCCTCCAGTATTCGGGAGTTGCATAATCTCATAGTCAGAGGAACATGTATAAGTCATGAAGAAAGCAATAGCAATAAAATTAAACAATCATTATGCCTAAGCTAACGGATGGGTCTTGTCCATCACATCATTCTCTAATGATGTGATCCCGTTCATCAAATGACAACACATGTCTATGGCTAGGAAACTTAACCATCTTTGATTAACGAGCTAGTCAAGTAGAGGCATACTAGGGACACTCTGTTTTGTCTATGTATTCACACATGTATCAAGTTTCCGGTTAATACAATTCTAGCATGAATAATAAACATTTATCATGATATAAGGAAATATAAATAACAACTTTATTATTGCCTCTAGGGCATATTTCCTTCATAGTTACCATTATATTTATACTTATCAGAGGTATGTTTTACAGCAACTTTTTCCCCTGGGTCAAAAATTTGCCGCAGTATTTGTATGGAAGTTATCACATCTATGATGCGTAAACTACCATGTTATTTACATCATCACCTCGCCCTTAACTAGTCTCTGTTTATTTTGCAACTCCTGTTTCGAGTTACTACTCTTAGCAACTGAACCAGTATCAAATACCGAGGGGTTGCTATAAACACTAGTAAAGTACACATCAATAACATGTATATCCAATATACCTTTTGTTCACTTTGCCATCCTTCTTATCCGCCAAGTATCTAGGGAAGTTCCTCTTCCAGTGACCATTTCCTTTGCAGTAGAAGCACTCAGTTTCAGGCTTTGGTCTAGCTTTGGGCTTCTTCGTGGGAGTGGCAGCTTGCTTGCCATTCTTTCTTGAAGTTCCCTTTCTTTTCCTTGTCCTTTTACTTGAAACTAGTGGTCTTGTCAACCATAAACACTTGATGCTTTTTCTTGATTTCTACCTTCGCCGATTTCAGCATCGCGAAGAGCTTGGGAATCGTTTTCGTTATCCCTTGCATATTATAGTTCATCACGAGGTTCTAGTAACTTGATGATAGTGACTAGAGAACTCTTGTCAATCACTATATTATCTAGAAGATTAACTCCCACTTGATTCAAGTGATTGTAGTACTCGGATATTCTGAGCACATGCTCACTGGTTGAGCTATTCTCCTCCATCTTGTAGGCAAAATACTTTGTCAGAGGTCTCATACCTCTCGACACGGGCATGAGTCTGAAATACCAATTCTAGCTCTTGGAACATCCAATATGCTCCGTGGTGTTCAAAACATTTTTGAAATCCCGGTTCTAAGCCGTAAAGCATGGTGCACTAAACTATCAAGTAGTCATCATACCGAGCTTTGTCAAACGTTCATAACATCTGTATCTACTCCTGCAATAGGTCTGTCACCTAGCGGTGCATCAAGGACATAATTCTTCTGTGCAACAATGAGGATAATCCTCTGATCACGGACCAAGTCCGCATCATTGCTACTATCATCTTTCAACTTATTTTTCTCTAGGAACATATCAAAAATAAACGAGGAGCTACATCGCGAGCTATTGATCTACAACATAGTTATGTAAATACTATTAGGACTAACTTCATGATAAATTAAAGTTCAATTTAATCATATTACTTAAGAACTCCCACTTAGATAGACATCCCTCTAGTCATCTAAATGACCATGTGATCCATATCAACTAAACCATGTCCGATCATCAGGTGAGATGGAGTAGTTTTCAATGGTGAACATCACTATGTTGATCATATCTATTATATTATTCATGCTCGACCTTTCGGTCTCAGTGTTCCGAGGCCATATCTGCATATGCTAGGCTCTTCAAGTTTAACCCAAGTATTCTGCATGTGCAAAACTGGCTTGCACCCGTTGTATGTGAATGCAGAGCTTATCACACTCAATCATCACGTGGTGTCTCGGCATGAAGAACTGTCGCAATGGTGCATACTCAGGGAGAACATTTATACCTTGAAATTTTAGTGAGAGGTCATCTTATAATGCTACCGCCGTACTAAGCAAAATAAGATGCATAAAATATAAACATCACATGCAATCAAAATAAGTGATATTATATGGCCATCATCATCTTGTGCCTTTGATCTCCATCTCCAAAGCACCGTCATGATCACCATCGTCACCGGCTTGACACCTTGATCTCCATCGAAGCTTCGTTGTCGTCTCACCAACTATTGCTTCTACGACTATCGCTATCGCTTGGTGATAAAGTAAAGCAATTACATGGCGATTGAATTTCATACAATAAAGCGAAAACCATATGGCTCCTGCCAGTTACCGATAATTGTTACAAAACATGATCATCTCATACAAAAAATTATATATCATCACTTTATGACCATATCACATCACAGCAAGCCCTGCAAAAACAAGTTAGACATCCTCTAATTTGTTGTTGCAAGTTTTACGTGGCTGCTACGGGCTTCTAGCAAGAACCGTTCTTACCTATGCATCAAAACCACAACGATTTTTCGTCAAGTGTGCTATTTTAACCTTTAACAAGGAATGGGCGTAGTCACACTTGATTCAACTAAAGCTGGAGAAACAGACACCACTAGCCACATGTGTGCGAAGCACGACGGTAGAACCAGTCTCATGAACGCGGTCATGTAATGTCAGTCTGGGCCGCTTCATCCAACAATACCGCTGAATCAAAGTATGACATGCTGGTAAGCAATGTGACTATTATCACCCACAACTCTTTGTGTTCTACTCGTGCATATAACATCTACGCATAGACCTGGCTCAGATGCCACTGTTGGGGAACGCAGTATTTCAAAAAATTTACCTACGATCACGCAAGATCTATCTATGTGATGCATAGCAACGAGCGGGAGAGTGTGTCCACTGTCCACGTACCCTCGTAGAACGAAAGCGGAAGTGTTTAGTAACACGGTTGATGTAGTCGAACGTCTTTGCGATCCAACCGATCAAGTACCGAACGCACGACACCTCCGCGATCTGCACACGTTCAGCTCGGTGACGTCCCTCGAACTCTTGATCCAGCTGAGGCCGATGAAGAGTTTCGTCAGCACGACGGCGTGATGATGGTGATGATGAAGTTACCGATGCAGGGCTTCGCCTAAGCACAACAACGATATGACCGAGGTGGAATTCTATGGAGGGGGGCACCGCACACGGCTAAAACAATCAACTTGTGTGTATATGGGGTGCCCCCTTCCCCCGTATATAAAGGAGTGGAGGAGGGGGTCGGCCGGCCTCATGGGGCGCGCCCCAAGGGGGGAATCCTACTCCAACTAGGAGTAGGTTCCCCCCTTTCCTGGTCCAACTAGGAGGGGAAAGTGATAGAGGCTAAGGTGTCCCGATGTTTCGATGAGATGGTGGCTATCATTTTCTGTGGGAGTCGGCCTTGACGATCCGACTACGAACGTGCGAGACGTCGCGCCTTAGCAATCGCTAAACCAACTTCCGAGGGTTATTGACCACGCCGGAGCATGATCAACCTGACCACGAGGGTCTGTTTCCTGCGAGCAAACGAAGAATAAGCAAGAAACTGAGATTGCAATATGGATATTGCGAATATAAGATGAAAGCTTTATTGATCAAGGTGGGGTTCTGTGACGCCTTTGTCTGGTCGTTGAACACAAACGAAGTATGCGAAGTTGCAGCTATGGCGAACTTTAATCTAAACAAAACCCAAGGAAAAAGCTACTAGATGGATCTACTTATATAGGAGCAAGGGGTGGCGGCCAAGGAGGTGGGAGGACATCCCAAGGCAGCCTAAAACTAACCCTATGTCGTACAGGGCTCATGGGCCCAAGTGGAGGTGGTGCAACACCTTTCGACTTGTTGTTTGACTCGGATTCTGCTGCAGCGTCAGATTGTTTCATCGATATCTCTATGCTCCAGACTAATTTGAAGGTGATTCCAATTGGGTTGGAAAGAGCATGAAATCTACTTTCCAACAAAAAAAGAATCACCCAATTTGGAGTCCGTATGAAAAAGTTGTTGATGTTTTGAGTTAGATATGTCTGTGCAGTCCGAATCTGAATCCAGAACGTGAGAGACTTGAACTCTATCTTCTCTTGGCCCAAAAGTGACATGAGAGAACTTTTTGAACAGAACCTAAACTTCTCCTTTTCCCTTATCTTCATATGTGGATTGTACAAATGACCCATACACCTACAATTATACAAGACACAAAAGTGTGTGAAGTATTTTTGTTCTGGATAACATAAATAGATTATTGAATAGTTTGGACTAGAAATCACCTCACAAATATGCATGTATGAAATATTTTTGGTCGTATCCAAGGTAGTAATGTCCTCATCATCCTCCCCTTTTTGAAAACAAAGCCGTCCTCGGCGTTACTTAATCTGAAATGTGGCTAACAAAAGAGACAAGGTGTACATGTTGTATATGTATATGTCATCCATTTTTACTTCCCTTGATTTTTGCACATATGACACATGTATACATGAGTGACTTTCATAGTTCATAAAATCTAAAGCCAAAAAATTATCACAAGAAGTAGAAGGCATGAAAATATTGCAACTCAGTTTGCACATATAAGTGAAGCTCTTATTCATTTCAAAAGAATGGCAATGTTCATCATTAAACCATCCCAACATTGGTGAATAAACCTTACTTGCATCAAATTTACATGCTACAATATGCTTAAATAAGCAAACATGCAATAAGTCATTGGACATAGAATCATCACCAAGATTAGAGGTCATATCAAAATGATTAAACATTGGTTCTTTTGCATCAACAATTAATTCAATGGGTGCACTAAAAATTGTTGGTATTTCAGTTGTTTGATCACATGGCAAAGTCAAATTATCAACATAGTCCTCTAAAATAGGTGGTATGATCAAAGTAGTGGGTAGCTCATCAGATGGTGCATTCAAATTGACAAGGCATTCATCATTCTCATGTAGAGATGGAAGATCAGTACCTTTGCCATTACCTCTTATGATCAACTTAGATGATGTAGCGACTCTCGGGGGCGATGCGTCACATGGTGGAGGTGATGTAGTCCTCACAACAACGGATGTGGTTGTCATAGTATGCCTAGTAGTTGAAGGAACAATCATATCAACTCTTGGAATGTGCACCATGCGCTTGTTGTCCTCGTGGGCAACACATCGCTTTATTTCCTGTTCAGCTTTGCAAGCAAGACGAAACAAATGGTCCATAGTATAACACTCTTCATGAATTAATATCTCTTGAATATCACGGTTTAATCCTCCCCAAAATCTATCCATAAAATCATCTTCACTTTCTTCTAAAGAGGAATGCAACAAGGTAGTTTGTAAATCATCATAATATTTTGATACAGTGTCACTACCTTGTTTTAAATGTTGCAACTTCTTAATCATGTCACGAGTATAATAAGCGGGAACGAAAGTATGTCGCATGGCAAGTTTCAAATCATCCCAAGTAGTAGGTATATAATCAGGGTGTAACCGACAATATTCACTCCACCAAACCAAAGCATAATCAGTGAAAGAACCAACCGCAACCTTAACCTTTTTATGTTCATCAAAATTATGGGAAGCAAATATATTTTTTATGTTGAACTCGCATTCAATATATAAAGCAGGTCTAAAATGGTCATTAAATGGTGGTATAGATACATTAACCTGGTCATGTGCATTTGGATGTTTGTGCACCTCTTGTGATGGTTGTGGTATTTGCAAAGGTGGTGGCACGTCTCCCACGATCGACAAAGCCCATGAATTGACTCTGGATCCTGTCATGATTAGTAGAAACAAGAAATAGAATCCAAAAAAATGTTCCTATGAACTACTTGGAAGTGGTGGTAAAACGCTCACAGTATAGCAAATCTCAATATCTTACAAGTTCTTACCATGCAGCAGGTGGTGATCGGCAACCAACGGTGTCAAATAGCTCTGAAGATTGAGTAAAGCGATTGCCAGGAGAACGTACGTATACACGGTGTAGAAATATGTGGAGCTGGGTTGGCTATATATGGTACCAAAAGATTAGCAATAATCAATTCAAAGATGCAATGTTGAATAAACGTTCAACGACGGTATTGTGCTGGTCCTAGGCTAGACCGAACTAGAGACGCGAGCCTAGAACACTAATGAGGTCACGCCATAGCACAACTAGCATCAATAAAAGATATGAAGTAGCTCTGGACAGCAAGATATAAGTGAAGATCACAATAGCAGTAAAGATAATGATATGAAACAACAGCCAAGCAGGATATATCAACAACTTTCTCTCCAACTTTTTCTTTGGAAAAATTTGTGCCAATTTTTCTCAAGAATAGCACTGACTCAAGCTTTCAAACGCAAAAAGAATCACTCAATTCCGAGTTGATATGAGGAGTCAAAAAATTCTAAAACTGGTCTGAAAAACTAGAATAAGCTATGTTCGTGAACTTCGGAGGGCAAAAAGACCTATTTAGAAGACGATTTTGACGTGCCAAATATTGCACTAGCTTATGCAACTATTTAGATGCGGCTCGTTGCTAGCTTTCTATTTGAGTACTCGCGGAGGCAAAACGGACTTCGTATAAGGAAGTTATGCCTGTTTTACTGAACAGTGCACAAAACAGATTCCAATCCGAATTCAACTATGAGATTGAGTCTAGATAGATCCGAATTTTATTATTTTTTCTCCTCTCTTCTTTTCCTCACACTTTTTTTCCTTTTTCTTTCTTTTTTTCTCTGACTCTTTTTTACTTTTTTTCTCTCATTTTTTTTCTCTGTCTTTTTTTCTCTCTCCCTCTTTCCAAAACAAACTAGATAAGATGTACTCCCTCCGTTCCTAAATATTTGTCTTTCTAGACATTTCAAATGACTACTAAATACATAAGGATACGGATGTATGTAGACATATTTTAGAATGTAAATTCACTCATTTTGCTCCGTATGTAGTCACTTGTTGAAATGCCTAGAAATACAAGTATTTAGGAACGGAGGGAGTAGATTGGATCAAGCGAAGATGGGAACGATCTCAACTATGATTATGACAATGAACGGTGGGTAGCACGTGGAGGAAATTGATGGATGGGTGGTGGACAGCGGAAGGGATAACGATGCAGCAGAGACATGACTAATGTGAACAGAACTCGAAACTCTAAACGACCTAGACACTAAGACCAGCAACTCGACACGACGATGCAACCGATAATTCAACTATGCAAGCAATGAAAATAAAATTGCAAAGGCTCAGACTGGCTTGGACAAAGGATGAATAGATCTAACTTTTTCTTGTGGCTTTTTCTTGGACAATAGGTAAGAAAAATAAATCTAATCTAGAAAGAACTGGAAATTCTCACCGAGCAACCTGAAAACTGATACCACTTGATAGAGGCTAAGGTGTCCCGATGTTTCGATGAGATGGTGGCTATCGTTTTCTATGAGAGTCGACCTTGACGATCCGACTATGAACGTGCGAGACGTCGCGCCTTAGCAATCGCTAAACCAACTTCCGAGGGTTATTGACCACGCCGGAGCACGATCAACCTGACCACGAGGGTCTGTTTCTTGCGAGCAAACGAAGAACAAGTAAGAAACTGAGATTGCAATCTGGATATTACGAATATAAGATGAAAGCTTTATTGATCAAGGTGGGGTTCTGTGACGCCTTTGTCTAGTCGTTGAACACAAACGAAGTACGCGAAGTTACAGCTATGGCGAACTTTAATCTAAACAAAAACCCAAGGAAAAGGCTACTAGATGGATCTACTTATATAGGAGCAAGGGGTGGCGGCCAAGGAGGTGGGAGGACATCTCAAGGCAGCCTAAAACTCACCCTAGGTCGTACAGGGCTCATGGGCCCAAGTGGAGGTGGTGCAACACCTTTGGACTTGTTGTTTGACTCGGATTCTGCTGCAGCGTCAGATTGTTTCGTCGATATCTCTATGCTCCGGACGAATTTGAAGGTGATTCCAATTGCGTTGGAAAGAGCACGAAATCTACTTTCCAACAAAAAAAAAGAATCACCCAATTTGAAGTCCGTATGAAAAAGTTGTTGATGTTTTCAGTCAGGTATGTCTGTGCAGTCCGACTGAATCTAGAACGTGAGAGACTTGGACTCTATCTTCTCTTGGCCCAAAAGTGACGTGAGAGAACTTTTTGAGCAAAACCTAAACTTCTCCTTTTCTCTTATCTTCATATGTGGATTGTACAAATGTCCCATACACCTACAATTATACAAAACACAAAAGTGTGTGAAGTATTTTTGTTCTGAATAACATAAATAGATTATTGAATAGTTTGGACTAGAAATCACCTCACAAATATGCATGTATGCAATATTTTTGGTCGTATCCAAGGTAGTCATGTCCTCATCAGGAAGGAAGGGGAAGAGGGGAGAATGAAAGGGGGGCCGACCCCCCTTCCCAATTCGGATTGGGCTTGGGGGGGGTGCGCCTCCACCTGGCCGCCTCCTCCTCTCTTCCACTATGGCCCATCAAGGCACATTAACTCCCCGGGGGGTTCTGGTAACCCTCCGGTACTTCGAAAAAAGCCCGAACTTATCTGAAACCTTTCCGGTGTCCAAACATAATCTTCCAATATATCAATCTTCATATCTCGACCATTTCGAGACTCCTCGTCATGTCCGTGATCACATCCGGGACTCCAAACTATCTTTGGTACATCAAATCACATAACTCATAATACAAATCGTCATCGAACGTTAAGCATGCGGACCCTACGGGTTCGAAAACTATGTAGACATGACCGAGACACATCTCCGATCAATAACCAATAGCGGAACCTGGATGCTCATATTAGCTCCTACATATTCTACGAAGATCTTTATCGGTCAAACCGCATAACAACATACATTGTTCCCTTTGTCATCCGTATGTTACTTGCCCGAGATTCGATCGTCGGTATCATCATACCTAGTTCAATCTCGTTACTGGCAAGTCTCTTTACTCGTTCCATAATGCATCATCCTGTAACTAACTTATTAGTCACATTGCTTGCAAGGCTTATAGTGATGATCATTACCGAGAGGGCCCAGAGATACCTCTCCGATACTCGGAATGACAAATCCTAATATTGATCTATGCCAACTCAACAAACACCATCGGAGACACCTGTAGAGCATCTTTATAATCACCCAGTTACGTTGTGATGTTTGATAGCACAGAAGGTGTTCCTCCGATATTCGGGAGTTGCATAATCTCATAGTCAGAGGAACATATATAAGTCATGAAGAAAGCAATAGCAATAAAATTAAACAATCATTATGCTAAGCTAATGGATGGATCTTGTCCATCACATCATTCTCTAATGATGTGACCCCGTTCATCAAATGACAACACACGTCTATGGCTAGGAAATTTAACCATCTTTGATTAACGAGCTAGTCAAGTAGAGGCATACTAGGAACACTCTGTTTTGTCTATGTATTCACACATGTATCAAGTTTCCGGTTAATACAATTCTAGCATGAATAATAAACATTTATCATGATATAAGGAAATATAAATAACAACTTTATTATTGCCTCTAGGGCATATTTCCTTCATAGTTACCATGATATTTATACTTATGAGAGGTATGTTTTACAGCAACTTTTTCCCCTGGGTCAAAAATTTGCCGCAGTATTTGTATGGAAGTTATCACATCTATGATACGTAAACTACCATGTTATTTACATAGAAGTTACCGGGGGGTGTTTGTCAACAACTTTTTTCTCATGTTCAAAAAGTTACCGCGGTGTTTGTACATAAGTTATCATGCCTGCGGTGCATAAATTATCATGCTATTGACAAATAAGTTACCGGGGTTTGTTTTAACAACTTTTTCCATTGGTCAAAAGTTACCATGGTGTTTGAAAGTTATAAGGTTTGCAATGTGATGATTATCATGTTATTCACATAGAAGTTATCATGATTAGGCCTTCGAGCGAGACAACCCATCTCACATCTCATCCTCTCTTCCACGATCCTGACAGGGGAGAGGGTGAAAGATTGGAAATAGTGATTCACCCAACTTTGCTTTAGATCCCATATGTGTTGGAGCATTGTGTGGTCAATCTTTCTCTAAAATTCTGATTGGTTTTGTTGTTTGTCAGTTTGCCAATTTGATAATAGTTCAAACTAATAGATCAAATACAAGTTGTCTTCAACATAAACAACAAACAGATGGTGGATTGAT
This sequence comes from Triticum dicoccoides, assembly GCF_002162155.2. NCBI lineage: Eukaryota > Viridiplantae > Streptophyta > Magnoliopsida > Poales > Poaceae > Triticum > Triticum dicoccoides. The sequence continues at coordinate 341,214,125 of NC_041388.1, read as the reverse complement.
TGGTTGGCTAGCTAGAGGCTAAACCAAACAATCAGAGTTCGAATCCCCGAAATCATGGTTTAAATGCGCATGCATAAAATAAGAAGGTGCGGTTAAAGAAGATCGGGATAATCCTTGCCTAAATCATGGTTTAAATGGGCATGCCTAAAATTAGGAGGTGCCGTTAAAGGATACCGGGATAATTAAGTCGATCCATTAAATAGCGCTAAGATAATTAATACGATCCAATAAATTGCGGGATAGTGAGAAATGGAAGAAAAAGCAAACAAGATCGCGGTCGCTCGATCTCAATCCAATGCTAGGCGATGCGTTCGGATCTGTTACGAAATTTCATTGGTTCGGAATTTAAGTTTGCGCTAAATAAAAGCTAAAATCCTTCTTGATGTTGAGATGGTACTCCATCGCTGAACTGGAGAGGGCGAAAGCAAAGTCGTCCTCTTCCTTGGCCGTCCGCTAGCCACGTGGCGGCCCCTTTTACTCCGGCGGGGACGGCCTCCTTCGCCTCAAAGAGAACTCGGGCTCCGCCTCCCGAAGGCGCTTTCTCGTCGAGCCAGTGGAAGTTCCTCCACACCTGCGTCCCACCGCTGCAGGAGAGGGCGTCGCGCTCCCGCGCCTGCTTGCGGCGCCATTCCTCCACCGGCGGGCTAAGGGAGGAGCTCCCGGCCTCGTCGTCATGGCGGCACTTGCAAGCGGGCGAGCCACCTCGGCCACCCCACCCGTGTCCAGCATCCGACATCCTGGGACTTTTGTGCTTGTGCGCGCGGCAAAGTGCTGCCGGAGGGGAATGGATTTGTCGACGGAGATTGCAAGTTTGCGGCGGAGAGGGAAAGAGGATTTTGCCACCCTGAAACGCAGCCGCTCCAGTATATAAGCTTTACAAGCCGGGCCACTTCTACGGTATCTGGCCAGGTGATTTTTTTTTTTTATGAGGGAGTACAGGATTTTCTAGCTCTAAGAAGCCACGACAGATGTATAATTCAGCTTCCAGATCTCATGGAACCGTATCAACTGATGCACTCATCACCATAATAACACATCATAGCATCAAAATCCAAATACAGACCAGGTCCTAAAATTACTTATGGTAAAACAGGATCAAGTAATTCTTATTTTGCTACTTCCAACAGGTTGAGTAAAGAAAAGGAGATAAAACAAGAGCCAGACAAGTGATAGAGTACTCCAACCGACTGTTATTACATGAACTTCCTGAAAAGCCTTCAGCTATCTTCAGGAACACAAGTAGCCTTTAACCCTTGCAGCATGGTCAGCCTCCATTTCACAATCGGTCAGCAAGTGAATTCTGGGAGCAGACTCGATGCCCTGGGTCAACAGCTTCTTCATCGCATCCAACTTCTTCTTTGCCCGTGGAAGCCTATCAGGCTTAAAAATGGCCGTGTGTTTGCACTTGCTACATGCCAGTCTATCATACAGGTACACATCCTTCAGATTCACCGCTGCTTTCATGACACGCCTGACATGACTCACCATGCAATTTACAAAGCAAAAGATGATGAGCTTGGCAAGGCGTCGGTGCTTGAAATTTGATCTAGGTGATTCCCACTTGACGCCCTTCATCTCGCTAAGCGAGAGTTCCATCCTCCTTTTCTTATCCATTATCATTTCACACGGATGATCAATTACCTGCACTCCAACATAGGTAAAGGAAACAGGTTAGTTTTGCCACTCATAGGACACTCATGCAAGGGTAATAATAATAGAGCAACTCAAACAAAAAAGAATAGAACAAGCTCTAGGTACCGTTATTAGCAGAGTAAACCATAGAGAAAGAACAAGTGGATTTAGGTAAGAACATACCAACATGTACAACTCTTCAAGTGATGGCGCAGCTTCCAGAATGAAAATTGTCCAGGTGAGATCAGACCCTTCAGGAATGCTAACTAGACTGACAATCCTTAGTCTGTGGAACGCAGATGCCAGCCTTTCGCTCAGACACTCTGGTTGAACCCAAATCTGCAACAATAAACACATAATATGATGATTTTTTTTAAGAACACATAATAGGATGAGTAGAGAACAAGTGAAGCCGGTACAAAGCAATCATCCCGACTTACCTTTTCGCATTTAAACCCCAAATGCAGTTCTTGGATGTGTGTCTCACAAAGTAATGTACTCAACACGACCATTTTGTGCCGACTAAGACCAACATTAGTGAGGTTCAAAAAGTCAAGCAGTGGCACATGACCAAATGACAATGGTAGTTCTTCAAAAGCCATCCAATATGTGAACGTTGTCCGGGTGAGTTTTGGGAGCCACTTGAGTTTGACTTTGTAAAAACGGCAGTTGACCATACTGAGCTCACTAAGTTGAGCGTGTTCAACCTGGAGTGTTAAATGATTCTGTGTGTCGCAATTGAAAAAACCCAAATATTTTAATCGCTTGCAAGTGACAAAGATGTTGGAGACAAAGTCAGATTCAACAAATCTCAAATTCTCCATGTAGAGGCGCGTCAAACCAGTAAATGCATTCAGACACTCATTAAAAAATGACACAAACTGTGTCCCATAGTTCAACACATCATCAAGAGTGCACTGTCGGCGTTTCTTCACTGTCAAAATGTGAATTCAGCTTTCTCAATCTTGTGTGTCGTCATGGCACTGCCAACAGTATGTCCAATGGATATGGGGACATCACCTCTCAAGTAGAACATGGTAGACAGGAGGCGGATGGTGTCTTCGCCTAGACATCTGCGGGCCAGTAAGCTCTTTGTCGCTTCAAGAGCAGCTGCATTGATCCGAACCAAGTCACCATCAGAGATGTTGGAGGTAGACACGCCATCAGGCTGAGCATTTATGATAAGTCGGGAGACCTTGCAAGAGAGCTGGCACCACCGTCTGGAGAGGATGCTGGTTCTCGCAACTTCACGGAAATCGAGTCGGTCAAGAATGTTGACCACAATGTCACTGGGCAAGGTGCTGATTCTATCATCTCCGCTGTCTTTCTGCATTTGGCATGGGAACATATCAGAGTTGATTTCGCACTAGTCGCAAAAACACACTTTCGATATTCTCATGGATGGAATTTCTATGTAGTACCAAGAGATACAAACTTGAAATACTTTTTCCACAAAATAACTGCAATCGTGAAAGAAGCTACTCCCTCCGTCCCATAATGTAAGACGCTTTTTTACCCTAGTGTAGTGTCAAAAAAAGTGTCTTACATTATGGGACGGAGGGAGTATTTTGATTCAGTCTCCAAGATGCCATTTTAATGTAGTCCAGAAGATACAACCTTGATAATTTTCCCGTAAAAAAATTCAAGTTTTAATGAAGCAACTATGAATGGGCCTAGATGGAACGGAAGGACAATGAACTCACCTCCATGGCTACCCTAAGATAATTCAAGTTTTAGCAGCTTTTTTAAGTAAGCAAAGATGCAGCTTTTATAAGGTTAAAAGATATACATGCTTCTATTTTTTATTTTATTTTATTACTTCACCGAAAGTAATTTTTTGTATCCTCAAAGAAGCAATTTCGATTCGGTGTGAAATATTAAATTTTGACCCTAGTTTCAGAGGAAGAACCGTCTTAACAAAGAAATATGTTCAGTGGAAGGAGAGGGCAAGGAACTCACCTCCATGGCTCCCGTGTAGGTCTGCCGAGGCCCGAGAAGAACTTGCAGCTGATGGCTCATGGGTTGCGGTTCTGCTTCGAGATCTGATGACTGCCGGGGCGTCCTGGGCAGATATATACTCCCTCCGTTCCACGGATATATCAGATGATTATAGGATTATTAGGATACACGCTCCAACAACCTAGAAGTGTTGTCTTAATTCTTAACTAAATATATATGTGATATTGTTCTCAAATTCTTGATCCAATTCGACAGAAGCTACAATTCCAACTCTACCAGTCCAACCACAAACGTGCATCAGCAAATATCATGAGCCACCTGACAAATACACAAAAATGAAGTGAATGGCATACTCAAGAAAAACGACACCTTCGAGCATTTCTGGATGGAAAATCACTAATAATAGTGTCAAGATCAATGTTATCCGACATATCTTTCTCAATAAAGCACCATGGCCAAGCCATTCAATCTCTCCTCTGACATGGTTGATCTCAAATAGTTCTTTAGTGATTTAAGTTTTGAAAAAGGAACAGTTAAAAGGAGAGAGAACACCTGAATTCTTGTCTTCACGAATCCTGTTCTTGGTCTCTTGGAGCAAATAGAAGAAATCCAACGCTGCTCCACACTGCTCGCATCAATTCATCATAAGCAGAAAATAGACAAGGAAAAAAATTGAGATGCAAAAAATTACGAGGAGTTGCCTGGACTCCACGTCTCCGCTCTCCACTGCCGGACAGGCGGACCACAGCCCCAACTATCGATGGCCATCTGCCGGCTGCTACTCTCCGTGTTCCTGCCAGGGCACAGGGTGTGTCGTCGCTGGCCGGCTCGCCTCTCTGGATCCGTTCGCCGGGGCCCTTGGGGTATTTGTAGGATGCAAAGAAATACACTGAAGTGTGATACTAATGGACAATTCATTGATTAGCTTGGGGAGTTGGGGTTCTGGAACTCGGGGCAATCAATTGGATTTGGGGAAGAGGATGAGAACGAGAGGGAGACGATGAGTTGGCGGCTGGCGGCGTGTTTCTGGGACTGGGAGCGGACGGGATTGTTGGCTTCGTTCGTGCGTTGCTGCTCGCTTCTTCATGGGCTGGGCTGTTTGTCCTGCGTACAATTTTTCTTTCTATGAATATACTGTGTATTGTATGCACGCATAGGGTATGGGCCCCTGCTCGTGCTGGGCCCTAGGCCGTCGCACTCGCCGCCATGGCCCAGGGCCGGCCCTGGGTTCAGCCTGGAAGACCGATGGCAACTTGGAGACCCAAAAAAGATGCAGTCCATCTTATTCTAGGAAATAAGAGATCTAGTCGAATTCGGAGACGGATGATTGCTTCGATCGCGGCACCGTAAGGAGCCGCTTGATTGCGGGTTGCAGCTCAAAAATGAGCTGCTTGATTGCGGACTGCCGCTCCGAAAGGAGCCGCTTGATTGCGGACTGCCGCTCCGAAAAGAGCTTCTCGATTCTAAATTGCAGCTCCAAACTTTGGAGCTGCTTATTTACTCGCCTCGACTGGAACACGGCTCAATCCTCATACGAGGACCACTTGGGTGGCGAGGCGGCGACGGCGGAGGAGCTCGGCACACGGCTGGCGGCGACGGCGGAGGAGCTCGGCACACGACCGGCGCATCTCTGTTCTAATCTCTCTCCTCCTTTCCGCTAACCCTAGGTTGGGGGTGGGATGACCATTATATATTCGCGGCCTGCGGTGGAGGAATGCTGGATGGGCTTTTTTTTTTTAGGAACGCTGGATGGGCTAAGGCGCAACGCGTGCCTGCTGCCTGGATGACCAAATGGGGGCCTAGCCCGGCACGTTTATAATCGGGTCGTGCCGGCATGCGGCCTGGCCCGAGGCTGGGCACGAGTGTCGGTTCGGCCCGGCACGTTTAGTTGTTTTTATTTTTATTTTTCCCTAATAAAAAACAATAAAGTGTGCATCAAGGACAGTCGCTCGCGCGTTACATGTCGGCAAGCTACGAGACAAATGAGTTTGACTCCACGTCGGCAAGCTGCGTCGTTCGCTTCGTCGCGAAGAAAGCCCTCTGCTCTCCTCCTCTCCTGACGCACGCGCCTCCTCTCCCAGAAATTTCTTTCTTCCCACAAGCAATCTCCTCTCTCCCCAGGTAGGGTTGCCACCGCCACCGCCCCATCGCTCCTTCGGCGCTGGCCACCGACGGAAGGTGGCGGCAAGAGCTAGAAGGTGAGTAGTGACACGAGCTCTCGTCCCGAGGAAGCCGCGGAAGGACAAGCACAACCCAGTCGAGATGCGGTCGTCGGTGTCGTGATGGGGTGGAGCTGCAGAGTAGGGGCGGCGACAAGGGGAAGGAGTAGACAAGGGAGGAGTGGAGAAGGTCGTCTCCCGCGCTGCACCGCGGACAAGAGGGTGGCGGGCGGCAGTCGCCGTGGCGGAGGAGAGGAAGACGAGCTGCCACGCAGGGGAGAGGAAGGAAAGTTGCGCCCATAGTGAAAGCGGGGCAGCCCAAGGCTATCGCGTAGGAGAACGGGGAGGGGGGCGCTGCCACCGAGAAGAGCGACGAGGGTTGCGGCGTCGCTGCAGATGAGAAGGAGAGCCACTACACCGCACGATTCCACATGAACCTCTCATCTTTAGGGTGAACATCCTCTGAAATTTTCTGTAGTGGGTACCCTGTTGTTCATCTTCAGAACATCCTCTGAAATTTTACTTGGCTGACGATGTTCTTACTCCATCATCTTCAGTACTGCTTGACTGCTTATTTTTATCTTAATAGAAGTGCAGATTCTATTATGGCAAAATGTCCACTATATTTTTTTGACAGTTAAATCTTCTTTATTCAAAGGACAGGAGGGCTATATCATTTACAACTAAAGAGATTAACCTCACCACTTCTTGACTTTTTCTCTCTTTCCGGTGCCCTGCTTCCAGCACTTATAGTCTTTGCTTGTGCGGATTTCTAGTTTTGTACGCCTACAAGGTATTTGATGAAAATCCCATAGGGCTAGCAGGGAAGGAGTGGTCTATATAAGCCATGTGATTTCATTCTTCAAAAAATTAGTTCCAGACAATCATAACAAGATGATTTTAGATTAATAAGAATCCATGAGGTGAATAAAAGTATGAAGAAACAAAAAATATATGAAATTGTGTATATTTTGTTTGATTGTGAGGTTATTAGCTTTGCTTGTGTTCTATTTGATCCCTTGCGAATGCGAATAAGAAAAGAAAGTTGAAACATGTTCACTAAAATGTGTGCTTTGCTGGCTTTTGTTTTCATGTAGGGATGCATTTGAGTGTACAGTTACCTGACTTTATATAGTGCTGCATCTTTTGTTTATCGCTAGATCTGCTGTATCAAATCTGCAAATGGCACCAACATCATACAGTGAGCTATGCCTGATAGCTATTGCTGTCATTTCCCCTCCTGAAATCATCCTTTTCCTATATGTAGTAGCTTCAGTAAGGTTGCTCACCAATGAGCTGGGAGTATTTTTGTCCTGGATACTTGCATGATTGAAGAAGAAATTTGGTATTCCTAAATGTGCTATTATAGATCAAAGGTGAACTCATCCCATTTTCTTACCTCAATCTCAGGAGAAGATTCTCTTGTTCACTAAAATTCATTTTTATGTAATTATTTCATTGATCCATGACATCGGCCATCCTCTGTGTCCCTTCCGCTCCTCTCGCCGATGACCATGAACAGGCAAAGGAAATGAAGCGCAGGCGCAGTGCCGCTATTGCCGCCGGATTTTCTCCCGGGTCATGGGAGGCGTTTGGGAGGATCGACTAGGAAGGATCGAACGGCACCTGGAGAAGACCTACACAAGGGTGCCACCAAGATCTTCAAGGACGTCCTCGACTCTGCCGGGTGAGATGGATTCTTTTCATCTTTCATTCTCCAGTCATTATGTTCTAGACCAAATAGATCCTAATGCGATCGAGTTGGAGGCAGATTCAGACAACAGATTCCTTTACAAATTCGAAGCGAGAACTCAAAAAAGAAAGTGCAAGGAAATGAAGGGCGCAAGACTACTAGAGGCAAAGACAGGCGGACGCGGCCGGAGCAGTATGGTGGCGTCGATGGGTGTGGAGGAGTGTGTGAAGACGCTGCAGAGCACCGTTGAGGAGCTTGTCAGCAGGACGAGCTGCTCCCGCTGCTGCATGGCAACCCAGCCGGATCTGCCTCGACAGGTTCGAGCCCTCCGTCACCGGCCTCGTGCACATCTGGCAGGTCAATAATAATTCTCTGACTCTTAACTTCTCGGTCAGCCAAGTTGCACTTGCACCACATGCTCTTGCCACAAATTCCTTAGGACTATATGTATGTTGTATGTTTCGGAATGACTGACAAACGTCCTTGCCTTCTCCTCTTCTTTTGTTTCTACCAAATTCTAAGGGTGTTGGGAAGGTGGTCAATGTGAACAAGATGGTCAGGGCCAGATGGAGAGTAAAGATCCTAATAGCGGACCAGAGGCCAACTTGGCAAGATCAGGGAGCAGCTGGACCACGATAAGGACTTCGGCGGCGGCTTCTCCGCCATGTGGGATTATTCCTTGACCTTTCACAATTCCTTCAGGCGTCCATAACATCAACCATAATTTTGGTGTTTCTTAACCTTTTGCATTCTACTCTAACAAGTTAAATTAGGCCTATGACTTAGAAGTTTTTCTTAATACTTTTAGTTGTGAAATTTGTTTTGTGGTCTTCTTCCTGATTCGATGTGATTAGCACAATACTAAATTTGCCGGCTATTCATACTTCTGTGTGAACCAGATTAATCTAAAGCACCAAGATCTGCTTGTTCATTATTTTGATTCAAGCTAATCGAATGTTCATTATTTTGTGTCAATACAGTACAATGGAGAGCTATCCATGACATGTGTGGGAGCAATGGAATCGGAGGTGCTAGATGCAGGCACTAATTGTATTTAGAGTTCGGCTGCAATAATGAAATCTTTTAGGATGGTACAACCTTGGACTAGGGGATACCATGAACAGATCTTATAGTCAAATAATTTATGAGTGACTTCTACTGTTTACCTTATCTTTGGTTCAGAAAATAGGATCTAGCTTCAGTCAAGTTAACCATCAATTTGTTTCAGGGTTAGTCTCTATTCTTAGAGAACAGCGTTTTGGCTACCGAGCCCAGCTGCTCCTGCTATCTATACCATTCAATAGAGCATCGTGATGTGAGCCAAATTCAGTTTTTGAGGAAATACCACAGCCTATACGCAAAAGAATACATAATGTACTGACATGTACCACGTACAGGAAGCCAACTGTCAGGCACTCAGCGTCCTCCCTTGACGTCTCTCTCTGTAATAATGTCTAGCCGGCTGCTGCCTCCGAAGCTGACCTCTCCCTTTGCTCCGGTGCCAGATCAAAGCGTCAATCCATCCTTATCATGTGCAGGCCTGCAGGCGACTGTCTTGTCCCCGGGCAAGCTGGTGTGGAGGTGCAGGCCGTGCAGCACGCTGCGACAACAAACACGAGCTAGACGAAAGATTGAATCCATCGTCCTGATGAATTCAATTACATTCACGATAATATAACGTGCTGAGATGCATTAGCGCGTTGGACAGGAGCACTATGGATTCAATTCCTCTTCCTCCATCATGTTTCCTTCTCTCACATATCTGTAGTGCTACATGCCTACGTCTGAGCAACACGGCTTCACCGACGAGCCGGTGACGGGGGCACCTAGTTAAGAGACTTGCAGCGGCTAGCTTTGTCGCGCCTCGTCCTGTTCCAAATCAGGGCTGATACTATTTGTTGGGAGGTGCAACTCTAGCTCCAAAAATTTCTAACAGGGTCATCTTCTCCGACTGCTCCGGCGTGAGCGTGCAGGACAACCGCGTCCATGACGGACGCGGCAAAGGCGGCTGCGCACCGTATGGGGGAGCCTACATGGAACTTGGGTAGTCGTCTACACATCGCCAAACGGCGGGCTATCGAGGACAACTTGCCGTGCGAGCGCATCGCTTGCAGCAGTGATAGTGTCTTCACCGCCACCGCCAGCGTCCAGCTGGAGGTTCAGGCGCCTGAACATGAGGTGGTGCCTTCGCGCCTGTGGCGGCGATGGCGACTACCAGCATGAGCACACTTAGCAGGCTTCTTGCGTTAGGTCAAACTGCTAGAGCTGGTGCGTCTCCACTCGCCGTGAGCGCCCATGGCAGCAGCGCCGACGGCCGGCATGGGGGAGCACGCGCAGGAAATCATGAGAACACCCCGGTAGGTAGCGAATAAATGAACATGGGCCATGCGTGGGTTGTCCTTCCCATAAAAATGACTAATACATCCATATACGGGAGTAAATACGTGCGTCATTCCTAATCCCGAGGCTGACTCACGGCATAGATGTCGAGAGCATCTCAGCTCGGGCACCAAATTGCATTTCCGCTATTCTTATCCCATGTAAAGAAAATATGTACTATGAATTAAGTGACACCATGAAATAATCTGAATCAATATAAGAAAGAAGAATTACAAGTTTGTTAAAGAATGGGGGATCAGAAGTACAAAAGTAGCAAATCAGTAATGGCTTGCTCATGTTGGTCATACTTGAAGGAAATATGCCCTAGAGCCCTATAGGCAATAATAAAGTTGTTATTTATATTTCCTTATATTATGATAAATGTTTATTATTAATGCTAGAATTGTATTAATTGAAAACTTAGTACATGTGTGAATATATAGACAAACAGAGTGTCACTAGTATGTCTCTACTTGACTAGCTCGTTGAATCAAAAAAGGTTAAGTTTCCTAGCCATAGACATGAGTTGTCATTTGATTAACGGGATCACATCATTAGAGAATGATGTGATTGACTTGACCCATTCCGTTAGGTTAGCACTTGATCGTTTAGTATGTTGCTATTGCTTTCTTCATGACTTATACATGTTCCTATGACTATGAGATTATGCAACTCCCGAATACCGGAGGAACACTTAGTGTGTTATCAAACGTCACAACATAACTAGGTGATTATAAAGATGCTCTACAAGTGTCTCCGATGGTGTTTGTTGAGTTGGCATAGATCGAGATTAGGATTTGTCACTCCGAGTATCGGAGAGGTGTCTCTGGGCCCTCTCGGTAATGCACATCAGAGTGAAGTGGAAAATCATCGTAACAAGAAAAATAAAGTTTCTACGATCTGATCGTGGAGGAGAATATTTGAGTTACGAGTTTGGTCTTCATTTGAAACAACGTGGAATAATTTCACAACTCACGCCACCCGGAACACCACAGCGTAATGGTGTGTCCGAACATCGTAATCGTACTTTATTAGATATGGTGCGATCTATGATGTCTCTTACTGATTTACCACAATCATTTTGGGTTTATGCTTTAGAGACGACTGCATTCACGTTAAATAAGGCACCATCTAAATCCGTTGAGACGACACCTTATGAACTATGTGTTGGGGAACGTAGTAATTTCAAAAATTTCCTACGCACACGCAAGATCATGGTGATGCATAGCAACAAGAGAGGAGAGTGTTGTCTACATACCCTCGTAGACCGAAAGCGGAAGCGTTATAACAACGCGGTTGATGTAGTCGTACGTCTTCACGGCCCAACCGATCAAGCACCGAAACTACGACACCTCCGAGTTTTTGCACACATTCAGCTCGATGACGATCCCCGGACTCTGATCCAGCAAAATGTCGGGGATGAATTCCGTCAGCACGACGGCATGGTGACGATCTTGATGTTCTACCGTCGCAGAGCTTCGCCCAAGCACCGCTACAATATTATCGAGGATTATGGTGGAGGGGGGCACCGCACACGGCTAAGAGATCAATGATCAATTGTTGTGTCTTGGGGCGCCTCTGCCCCCGTATATAAAGGAGTGGAGGAGGGGGCCGGCCAAGGAGGGTGGCGCGCCCAAGGGGGGGGAGTCCAACTCCCACCGGGAGTAGGACTCCCCCTTTTCCTATTAGGAGTAGGAGAGGGAAGGAGGAGGAAGAAGGGAGGAAGGAAAGGGGGGCCGGCCCCCCTCCCAATTCGGATTGGGCTTGGGGGGGGGGCCTCCCTTGCTCCTTTCCCCTCCTTTCCACTAAGGCCCAATAAGGCTCACATACCTCCCGGCGAATTCCCGTGACTCTCCGGTACTCCGAAAAATACCCGAATCACTCGGAACCTTTCTGATGTCCGAATAGAGTCGTCCAATATATTGATCTTTACATCTCGACCATTTCGAGACTCCTCGTCATATCCCCGATCTCATACGGGACTCCGAACTCCTTTGGTACATCAAAACTCATAAACTCATAATATAACTGTCATCGAAACCTTAAGCATGCGGACCCTATGGGTTCGAGAACAATGTAGACATGACCGAGACACATCTCCGGTCAATAACCAATAGCGGAACCTGGATGCTCATATTGGCTCCCACATATTCTACGAAGATCTTTATCGGTCAAATCGCATAACAACATACGTTGTTCCCTTTGTCATCGGTATGTTACTTGCCCGAGATTCGATCGTTGGTATCTCAATACCTAGTTCAATCTCGTTACCAGCAAGTATCTTTACTCGTTCCGTAATACATCATCTTGCAACTAACTTATTAGTTGCATTGCTTGCAAGGCTTAAGTGATGTGCATTACCGAGAAGGCCTAGAGATACCTCTCCGACAATCGGAGCGACAAATCCTAATCTCGAAATACGCCAACCCAACATGTACCTTTGGAGACACCTGTAGAGAACCTTTATAATCACCCAGTTACGTTGTGACGCTTGGTAGCACACAAAGTGTTCCTCCGGTAAACGGGAGTTGCATAATCTCATAGTCATAGGAACATGTATAAGTCATGAAGAAAGCAATAGCAACATACTAAACGATCGGGTGCTAAGCTAATGAATGGGTCATGTCAATCACATCATTCTCCTAATGATGTGATCCCGTTAATCAAATGACAACTCATGTCTATGGTTAGGAAACATAACCATCTTTAATTAACGAGCTAGTCAAGTAGAGGCATACTAGTGACACTCTGTTTGTCTATGTATTCACACATGTATTATGTTTCTGGTTAATACAATTCTAGCATGAATAATAAATATTTATCATGATATAAGGAAATATATAATAACTTTATTATTGCCTCTAGGGCATATTTCCTTCAGTCTCCCACTTGCACTAGAGTCAATAATCCAGTTCACATCGCCATGTGATTTAACATCAATAGTTCACATCACCATGTCATTAACACCCATAGTTCACTTCGACATGTGACCAACACCCAAAGGGTTTACTGGAGTCAATAATCTAGTTCACATCGCTATGTGATTAACACCCAAAGAGTACTGAGGTGTGATCATGTTTTGCTTGTGAGAGAATTTTAGTCAACGGGTCTGCCACATTCAGATCCGTAAGTATTTTGCAAATTTCTATGTCAACAATGCTCTACACAGAGCTACTCTTGCTAATTGCTCCCACTTTCAATATGTATCCAGATTGAGATTTAGTGTCATCTGGATCAGTGTCAAAATTTGCATCGACGTAACCTATAACGCCCTCGATGCGGCTATATCTCCCACGTGTCGAAGCACGACTTAGAGGCATAACCGTATTGAAAGCAATGTCGCAAGTGAGGTAATCTTCACAACAACCCATGTAATACAATAAGGGGAAAAGGAAACATAGTTGGCTTACAATCGCCACTTCACACAAATACATGAATAAAGCATTACATCAACAAGATACACACAAGGTCCGACTACGGAACCCAAAATAAAAGAAGACTACCCCAGAAGCTACACAGATCCCCGATCATCCCGACTGGGCTCCACTACTGAACAACTAGAATGAAATAACACAAAGAACAAGATCTTCATCGAGCTCCTCCTTGAGCTTGATTGCGTCACCTGCTCGGTAACATTGGCACCTGCAAACTGGTTTTGGAAGTATCTGTGAGTCACGGGGGCTCAGCAATCTCACACCCTCGCGATCAAGACTATTTAAGCTCATGGGTAAGGTAAAAGGTATGAGGTGGAGCTGCAGCAAGCGACTAGCATATATGGTGGCTAACATACGCAAATGAGAGCGAGAAGAGAAGGCAAGGCACGGTCGAGAAACTATGATCAAGAAGTGATCCTAGAGCAACCTACGTCAAGCATAACTCCAACACCGTGTTCACTTCCTGGACTCCGCCGGAAAGAGACCATCACGGTTACACACGTGGTTGATGTATTTTAATTAAGGTCAACTTCAGGTTTTCTACAACCAGACATTAAAAAATTCCCATCTGCCCATAACCGTGGGCACGGCTTTCGAAAGTTCAAATCCCTGCAGGGGTGTCCCAACTTAGCCCATCACAAGCTCTCACGGTCAACGAAGGATGTTCCTTCTAGCAGGAAGACCCGATCAGACTCGGAATCCCGGTTACAAGACATTTCGACAAGTTAAAACAAATCCAGCAACACCGCCCGAATGTGCCGACAAATCCCAATAGGAGCTGCACATATCTCGTTCTCAGGGCACACTTAGATGAGACATCCTACGAGTAAAACCAACCCTCAAGCTGCCCCAAGGTGGCCCCGCAGTCTACTCGGTCGGACCAACACTCAGAGGAGCACTGGCCCGGGGGGGTTAAAATAATGATGACCCTCGAGAGAGTGACTCCCAAGGGAAAAGTAGGTGGTGGTGAGGCAAATGGTAAAACTAAGGTTGGGCATTGCTGGAGGAGTTTTATTCAAGGCGAACTGTCAAGGGGTTCCCATTATTACGCAACCGCGTAAGGAACGCAAAATCCGGGAACATAACATCGATATGACGGAAACTAGGGCGGCAAGAGTGGAACAAAACGCCAGGCATAAGGCCGAGCCTTCCACCCTTTACCAAGTATATAGATGCATTAATTAAATAAGACTTATTGTGATATCCCAACAAGTAAACATGTTCCAACAAGGAACAACATCTCCATGTTCCAACAAGGAACAAACTTCAAACTTTACCTGCAACTAACAATGCTATAAGAGGGGCTGAGCAAAGCGGTAACATAGCCAAACAACGGTTTGCTAGGACAAGGTGGGTTAGAGGCTTGGTTCAACAATATGGGAGGCATGATAAGCAAGTGGTAGGGATCACAGCATAGACATAGCAAAAGAGCGAGCAACTAGCAAGCAAAGATAGAAGTGATTTCGAGGGTATGGTCATCTTGCCTGAAATCCAGCAAGGAAGAAGAACGAGTCCATGAAGAAGACAAACGGGCGTAGTCGAACGGATCCTCACACACACGACGTTATCCGAACCAACCCGAAGAAGCAACACCGGAAAAGAGCAAACAACATAGTAAACAACCACCACATAGACATGGCATGATGCTCAAACAAGAATGATGCATGTCCGGTTTAAATATACATGGCATGGCAAAGTGCACAAACAACACTACCAGTTAAGTGGAGCTCAATATGCAACGGGTTGCATATTGACGGAACACCACATCAAGTTATTTAGTTCGATCTCGTTTATGTACCCAACAATATTAAATGTTGTTAAACATGGCAAGAGGGTGAAGCAAAGTAAAACTACCTATCTAGTCAAGGTTAAATGAGGCCAGAAGCAACGAACAACAAATCCGGAAACTCCTGATGTGCATAAATTAGATTTGGTACTGTTCTGCCCTAAACATAATTTTAGAGTTATTAAACATGCAATAAAAGTGCACCATGTTAAACTAGGCATTTCTCCACCCCATTTACATATAAAGTTTAATAAATTCCGAGCTACGGTTAATTAGTTATAGATTAAATCATTTTAACATGGCATAGGAGCAAATTTAACCAAACAGCATTTTAAACATTGCAAACATGCATGAAAGTGGCATATCACGAAACTAGATGAAAAACTAAGCATATTTCATATATAAAACATTTTAATCCGATGCATGGTTGACGAGTTTTTATAAGCATGAAGTGCAAGGGTTTTTCTACAAATATGCAAATCCCTGGTTAAAAATCAAATTCGCAGAACCAAAAAAAACAACTACTGGGCCGAATCTTGCTGGCCCGACAGTGCACAGGGGCTGGAGGGGTGCTTCTCACATTGGGCTTGGCCCGGTTGGTGCTGGGCTGGACGAGGCAGACGGCTGGGCTTCGAGGGGCCTTGCTGGAGGAGAGCCTAGTAGAGGCGAAGCTGGGCCGGCCGACGCGCGCTGCTGGTCGCGGGTTGAGGTGGAGCTGGGCACGGTCAGCGAGCGCTGGGTCAAAGCGAGTGCTCGAGTTAGAGCGGCTCGATGCAGAAGAGTCGCCACTCGTCTCCCTCGCTCGAACAGAAGGAGGCAGCGCTGGGGACTTGCGGCGGGGCCGGCAGGCGCGGGAAGCTGCAGGTCGGCGAGGTGGCGAGCGGATCCCGGCGGTGCCGCGCCGAACACAGGCCGATGGAGGCGGATCCGGCGACGGCTTGCGGTTGGTGCGGCCATGGCAGCAGAGGGTGAGCTTCGACCGTTTCCTAACAGAGAAGAAAATGAAGAGGAAAGGGAGGGAGATTAGAGGAGGAAGGAGGGAGCAATCAGAAGAAAAGAAAGAGTAAAGGGAAAGGCAACCCTCATCTGCTGACTCCGGCGAGCTGCAGCTTGCACGGGTGGAGCAGGGGCGCTTGCGTGGCTGTGGTTGGAGGGAGACAGAGAAGCAGGGCCTCGGCGGCACGACGGACAGACGAGGACGGCGGGGTTCGGATCGGAACTCGCAGGTGTGCTCGGGAGCCCTCGAGCAGGAGAGGCTGTGGGCGCGATGGGGTCCTGGTCGGTGGCTTCGTTTGCCGGCGGGAGAAGTGGCTCGGGTCGAGGACGAGCTCCTGGCTCGAGGCAGGGAAGGATGGGGGTGTAGGTGGAGATCGAGGGGAGTTTCTGATTGGGGATTTTGGATCGAGGGGGAGATCCCGAGGGGAAAGCGAGAGAGTGGCGGCGGCAAGGAGGAAAAGATGGGACATCTCCCCTAGTTTTTAGGGTTGTGCATTATATATACAGTAGGTGGCTGATTAGGGGCTAGAGGGACCCTCCGATCGTAATCGGGCGGTCGAGAATAAATAGGCTGGGGAGCCCATATAAGAAAATGGAGATGCTTTCTAGATGTTTGGGGATGATCCGGACACAATGGTGGCGACAGTCCGGGTCGGGTTCGGGACAACTTTCGGACGCGCGCGAGGGGGGCTGCGGGCTGGCGAGAGAGGTTAGGTTGGACCTGGCGGTAGGTAGTGAGCTGTGTAGACGGTCTCGAGCTGAGAGAAGAGAAGAGAGAGAGGCCCGGCGACTGTTTCCGGAGACCGAAAACGTCCGACGTTAGACCGGCTATACTGCCACTATAGTTATCCGTTGGGGCATCAAACGATCTCCGAATGCGATGAAAACTTGACAGGCGATCTATCTACACTAAAATAAGACCACACGCCAACTCTCATCCCATTCCGAGAACATTTTCCGGCCACTTATAAAATACTATTTCGTACATGCGCAGGCGCGTGCAAGTGTGTCTGGGCTCAGAACGAACAACGGAAGGAACTGGGAGAACCCGGACGGATGCAGGTTTCGAAAACATGATGATGCAATGCACATGATGACATGATGAAAAGCAACACGCAAGCAAATGACATGGCAACGACAGCGAATAACTGGAGGACACCTGGCACATCGGTCTCGGGGCGTTACATAACCCTTTACGACGAACCTTTTGTCACTTCCATAATCAAGAAACATATCCTTATTCCACTAAGGATAATTTTGACCAATGTCCAGTGATCTACTCCTAGATCACTATTGTACTCCTTTGCCAAACTCAGGACAGGGTATACAATAGGTCTGGTACACAGCATGGCATACTTTATAGAACCTATGGCTGAGGCATAGGGAATGACTTTCATTCTCTCTCTATCTTCTGCCGTGGTCGGGTTTTGAGTCTTACTCAACTTCTCACCTTGTAACACAGGCAAGAACTCCTTCTTTAACTATTCCATTGTGAACTACTTCAAAATCTTGTCAAGGTATGTACTCATTGAAAAAACTTATCAAGCGTATTGATCTATCTTTATAGATCTTGATGCTCAATATGTAAGCAACTTCACCGAGGTCTTTCTTTGAAAAACTCCTTTCAAATATTCCTTTATGCTTTGCAAAATAATTCTACATTATCTCCGATCAACAATATGTCATTCACATCTACTTATCAGAAATGTTGTAGTGCTCCCACTCACTTTCTTGTAAATACAGGCTTCACCACAAGTCTGTATAAAACTATATGCTTTGATCAACTTATCAAAGCGTATATTCCAACTCCGAGATGCTTGCACCAGTCCATAGATGGATCGCTGGAGCTTGCATATTTTGTTAGTACCTTTAGGATTGACAAAACCTTCTGGTTGCATCATATACAACTCTTCTTTAATAAATCCATTAAGGAATGCAGTTTTGTTTATCCATTTGCCAGATTTCATAAAATGCGGCAATTGCTAACATGATTCGGACAGACTTAAGCATAGATACGAGTGAGAAACTCTCATCGTAGTCATCACCTTGAACTTGTCAAAAACCTTTTTGCGACAATTCTATCTTTGTAGATAGTAACACTAATATCAACGTTCGTCTTCCTCTTGAAGATCCATTTAATCTCAATGGCTCACCAATCAATGGGAAAGTCAATCAAAGTCCATACTTTATTCTTATACATGGATCCCATCTCAGATTTCATGGCCTCAAGCCATTTCGCGGAATCTGGGCTCATCATCGCTTCCTCATAGTTCGTAGGTTCGTCATGGTCAAGTAACATGACCTCTAGAACAGGATTATCGTACCACTCTGGTGCGGATCTCACTCTGGTTTACCTACGAGGTTCGGTAGTAACTTGATTTGAAGTTACATGATCATCATCATTAGCTTCCTCACTAATTGGTGTAGTAGTCACAGGAACAAATTTTTGTGACAAACTACTTTCCAATAAGGGAGCAGGTACAGTTACCTCATCAAGTTCTACTTTCCTCCCACTCACTTCTTTCGAGAGAAACTCCTTCTCTAGAAAGGATCCATTCTTAGCAATGAATAACTTGCCTTCGGATCTGTGATAGAAGGTGTACCCAACAGTTTCTTTTGGGTATCCTATGAAGATTTACTTCTCCGATTTGGGTTCGAGCTTATCATGTTGAAACCTTTTCACATAAGCATCGCAGTCCCAAACTTTAAGAAACGACAGCTTAGGTTTCTCACCAAACCATAGTTCATACGGTGTCATCTCCACGGATTTAGATGGTGCCCTATTTAATGTGAATGTAGCTGTCTCTAATGCATAACCCCAAAACGATAGTGGTAAATCGGTAAGAGACATCATAGATCGTACTATATCTAATAAAGTACGGTTATGACGTTCGGGCACACCATTACACTGTGGTGTTCCAGGTGGCGTGAGTAGTGAAACTATTTCACATTGTTTTAACTGAAGGCCAAACTCGTAACTCAAATATTTTACTTCTGCGATCATATCGTAGAAACTTTTATTTTTGTTATGATGATTCTCCACTTCACTCTGAAATTCTTTAAACTTTTCAAATGTTTCAGACTTGTGTTTCATCAAGTGCATATACTCATATCTGCTCAAATCATCTGTGAAGATCAGAAAATAATGATACCTGCCGCGAGCCTCAATATTCATCGGACCACATACATCAGTATGTATGATTTCCAACAAATCTTTTGCTCGCTTCATTGTTCCGGAGAACAGAGTCTTAGTCATCTTGCCCATGAGGCATGGTTCGCAAGCATCAACTGATTCATAATCAAGTGATTCCAAAAGCCCATCAGCATGGATTTTCTTCATGCGCTTTACACCAATATGACCTAAACGGCTGTGCCATAAATAAGTTGCACTATCATTATTAACTTTGCATCTTTTGGCTTCAATATTATGAAAATGTGTATCACTACGATCGAGATCCAACAAACCATTTTCATTGGGTGTATGACCATAGAAGGTTTTATTCATGTAAACAGAACAATAATTATTCTCTAACTTACATGAATAACCGTATTGCAATAAACATGATCCAATCATATTGTAGCGACCAGACCTCAAACAGTCTGATCTCTGTGCTCCGGTGTCATCCCTGGATCAGTAATGCTGACACCACACAGTACTCGGAGGATTTATAGCAGAGTAGCAATCACACACTTATTACATCGAGGGTCTCAAAGGAGAACTTATTACAATAAATATGGCTTAAGGCCATCTAGTGACGATAACAGCAGAAGGCTTGGAAGATAAGTGAGTCCATCAACTCCAACGGCATCACTGAGTATAGAACCACGACCTAGAACTCCTCAATCGTCGTCTGAAAAGTCTGCAACATTAACGTTGCAGCCCGAAACGGGCCAGCACATGGAATATGCTGGCAAGGTAACACATAGAGAGTAATGGAAATGCAACAACTATACTATATGCATATTTGGCTGGTGGAAAGCTCTATGGTTACAGTTTTTGCGTAAAGCCAAATTTTCCCTACTTCAAAGGAATAAAATTAATTACTATCATGGTGGTTGTTAAACATTGAGAATGGTTGACAGCATGCTCAATCCCAATTAAGTAACATCATTAAAACCCAACAATATTAGTTTTAGAGTAACATGTTGAGATTCACATGATAATCCAGGTACTAGATACTCAAGATGTCCATAACCGGGGACACGGCTAATCATGATTAGTTTGTTACACTCTGCAGAGGTTTGCGCACTTTTCCCCACAAGACTCGATCGCTTCCGTTGGATTTCTCGCACTATATGGTGTTTGAGAAACGGATGACCGAGACACAGTCTTTCAGAAGCGCTAGCACCTTACGACGGATAGACCGGTACACCTACTTTCCCCTACATCTGCTAGTCTACCCTGTAAGAGTTCGCACAACTTAGTCAACTATGCCAGAGCCCATAATGGCTTGTGGCTGCACACGGAAGTTTCTAGTATGAATAATCTCATGATCCCTTTGAGCCTGGGTGGCGGTCCAAAAGAAAACAGGCAAGTCCTGGAAACCCCAGGTGCCTCAATCCACCCAGATGTGTGTTAGGTTGCCACCTTAGATAAACCCTTAATTAACAATCTCACATCTGTCATGGATTTCACTCACCCAATCCACGTCTACTAGCATAGCATGGCATAATAAGCAAACGTAGAAGTAACTCCCAAAGGTTTGATAATAAACAGGTAATAGGTACTACCTCATCTACTTCCCATCCCACAATTTAATTAGATCCTAATCATGCAGTGTGTGAAGATTGATCTAATGCAATAAAACTGGGTTGTAGAAAAAGGTATGATCAAAGTGTTACTTGCCTTGCTGATGATCTGCGTAACCTAGAGATTCGAAGTAACAGGCGGCGCACTCCGGGTATTCTATCGCAGACAAACAACAAGCATACAATAAGTACTCATCTAATGCACAGGTAAAACTCAAATAGAAGATCTAACCAAAAAGTTCAACTTAAGAACCCTGGTTTACAAAAAGAATCAAATCGAACGAAGCAAAAGAAATCAAACGGCGGAAGAAAAACAACTTCGTTCTAGTAATCTGGATCTAGGGCAAATTTTACAGTAGCAAAAACTTGTTTAAGTTGATTATTCGGAAAAAGGGTTCCGAGACGAAACTCCAGGCGCTTGAATCGCCTGATTCCGATAAACGAGCGAAAAGTTATACTAAAATGAAAATCGGATCAGAAATTGCGATCAGAAAATAACCGCGGAAAATCCGATGAAAAAGAAAAACGACGAATAGATTTTTTTTAAACAGCACGGAAAACGAGGCGGCAGCGAACCTCGGGCGGCGCGCACTCCGGCGATTCGGCGGCGGCGGCTGGGCGGCGGCTAGGGTTAGGTGGCGGCGGCGGCGGCTATGGGCTTCGGCGCTGGGGGCCTTGCTATTTAAAGGCGCCCCCCCCCCCCGGGCGGAGTCCCGCTCGGGTACGGCCCAAGGTCGGTTTCGTTTTTATTTAAATAATTCCGCTCGGAAGAAAAATAAAAAGAAATACTAAACAGACTCCAAAAATCACGAAATAAATTTTGCCGGGTTTCTAAAATCAAGCCCGATAAAGTGAACATTTATCTGGGCCCAAACTACAACTTTGAAAAACACACATTTTTCCTAAATTCAAATAAAAATACTGAAAACTTTGAAATAAATCTTATTTGATTTTTTTATTAAATCCTCAATATTTCTATATTTTGGGAAAGTCATTTTATTCCCTCTCTCATATTTTTGCAATAGAAATAATTGATGATAAAATAAATAAAATCAAATGATCCTGTTTACATAATTTGAGAAAACTCAAATATGTAAATAACGAAATCCCCAACTCTCTCTGTGGGTCCTTGAGTTGCTTAGGATTTTCTAGGATCAAAACCAAAGGCAAAACAAAATATGATATGCATGATGACCTAATGTATAACATTCCAAATTGAAAATTTGGGATGTTACACATATTTATGCTCAACGCAAACACTAAATAACATTTATATTAGGTTTAACACTAATCCCGAAAGTATAGGGAGTGTGCGATGATGATCATATCAATCTTGGAACCATTTCCAATACACATCGTCACTTCACCCTTAACTAGTCTTTGTTCATTCTGCAACTCCCGTTTCGAGTTACTATTCTTAGCAATTGAACCAGTATCAAATACCGAGGGGTTGCTATGAACACTAGTAAAATACACATCAATAATCTGTATATCAAATATACCATTGTTCACTTTGCCATCCTTCTTATCCGCCAAATACTTGGGGCAGTTCCGCTTCCAGTGACCAGTCCCTTTGCAGTAAAAGCACTTAGTCTCAGGCTTAGGACCAGACTTGGGATTCTTCACTTGAGCAGCAACTTGCTTGCCGTTCTTCTTGAAGTTCACTTTCTTTCCCTTTGCCCTTTTCTTGAAACTAGTGGTCTTGTTAATCATCAACACTTGATACTCTTTCTTGATTTCTACCTTCATCGATTTCATCATCATGAAAAGCTCAGGAATCGTTTTCATCATCCCTTGCATATCATAGTTCATCATGAAGTTCTACTAACTTGGTGGTGACTAGAGAATTCTGTCAATCACTATTTTATCTGGAAGATTAACTCCCACTTGATTCAAGCGATTGTAGTACCCAGACAATCTAAACACATGCTCACTGCTTGAGCTACTCTCCTCCATCTTTTAGCTATAGAACTTGTTGGAGACTTCACATCTCTCAACTCGGGTATTTGCTTGAAATATTAACTTCAAATCCTGGAACATCCATATGATCCATGATGTTCAAAACGTCTTTGAAGTCCCGATTCTAAGCCGTTTAAGCATGGTGCACTAAACTATCAAGTAGTCATCATATTGAGCTAGCCAAACGTTCACAGCGTCTGCATCTGCTCCTGCAATAGGTCTGTCACCTAGCGGTGCATTAAGGACATAATTCTTCTGTGCAGCAATGAGGATAATCCTCAGATCACGGATCCAATCCGCATCATTGCTACTAACATTTTTCAACATAATTTTTCTCTAGGAACATATCAAAATAAAACAGGGGAGCTAAACGTGAGCTATTGATCTACAACATAGATATGCTAATACTACGAGGACTAAGTTCATGATAAATTAAAGTTCAATTAATCATATTACTTAAGAACTCCCACTTAGAAAGACATCCCTCTAATCTTCTAAGTGATCACGTGATCCAAATCAACTAAACCATAACCGATCATCACGTGAAATGGAGTAGTTTTCAATGGTGAACATCACTATGTTGATCATATCTACTATATGATTCACGCTCGACCTTTCAGTCTCAGTGTTCCGAGGCCATATCTGCATATGCTAGGCTCGTCAAGTTTAACCTGAGTATTCTGCATGTGCAAAACTGGCTTGCACCCGTTGTAGATGGACGTAGAGCTTATCACACCCGATCGTCACGTGGTGTCTGGGCACGACGAACTTTGGCAACGGTGCATACTCAGGGAGAACACTTTTTATCTTGAAATTTAGTGAGAGATCATCTTATAAAGCTACCGTCGAACTAAGAAAAATAAGATGTATAAAAGATAAACATCACATGCAATTATAATATGTGACATGATATGGTCATCATCATCTTGTGCCTTTGATCTCCATCTCCAAAGCATCGTCATGATCTCCATCGTCACCGGCATGACACCATGATCTCCATCATCTTGATCTATATCAATGTGTCATCACATGGTTGTCTCGCCAACAATTGCTCTTGCAACTATTGCTATCGCGTAGCGATAAAGTAAAGCAATTATTTGGCGCTTGCATCTTATGCAATAGATAGATAACCATAAGGCTTTTTCCTGTTGCCGATAACTTCGACAAAACATGATCATCTCATACAACTTATATCTCATCACGTCTTGACCATATCACATCACAACATGCCCTGCAAAAACAAGTTAGACGTCCTCTACTTTATTGTTGCAAGTTCTACGTGGCTGCTACGGGCTGAGCAAGAACCGTTCTTACCTACGCATCAAAACCACAATGATAGTTTGTCAAGTTGGTGTTGTTTTAACCTTCGCAAGGACCGGGCGTAGCCACACTCGGTTCAACTAAAGTTGGAGAAACTGACACCCGCCAGCCACCTGTGTGCAAAGCACGCCAGTAGAACCAGTCTCGCGTAAGCATACGCGTAATGTCGGTCCGGGCCGCTTCATCCAAAAATACCGCCGAACCAAAGTGTGACATGCTGGTAAGCTGTATGACTTATATCGCCTGTCGTGGTTCTAACTCTGACAGTGATGTAGGGGGGTGTGTATGGAGAGGCTAGATCTTAGCTATGGAGGAGCTGTAAGCACACGAGGATTACGAGTTCAGGCCCTTCTCGGAGGAAGTAACAGCCCTACGTCTCGGTACCCGGAGGCGGTCGATTGGATTATGCGTGTGTGAATAACCAGGGTGCGAACCCTTCATACTGAGGAGGGGGGTGGCTTATATAGAGTTCGCCGGCCCCCTCCTGCCCTCAGTAATGCAGGGTTTAAGGTACATTTAAGGTCGAGCGTTACTGGTAACGCCCCTAATAAAGTGCTATAATGACCATAAAGACTACTTAACAGCTGACCGTTTTCCTGCGGAGTGACTATAGGTCTCCTGGTAGTCGAGTGGTTGGCTTCATGGTCGAGTGATGGCTTCTTGGTCGAGTGTCTTGAACCCGTCGAGTGGGATACCTTCAAGTCGATTGAAAGGTGACTTCTCCTAGGGATGTCCCAGGGTAGGGTTCTTTGGACAGACCCGTGCCCCTACCCTAGGTACATGGCTTCATCATTAGCCCCCGAATGGATCGAGGTTAGAGTGGGGAAAGAGTTGGAGATCTTTCCGACTGGTTCTTTGGGCTACGTGAGCGCCTCATTTTGGGCCAACCGTCACGGATGACGTCATCAACCTCTTTCAGTCGCCTTGATCCATTCCAGGCCTTTCGTCGAGTGAATTTCTTTACGTGTGACATACCGAGTGTCGGCGCGAGTGGGGTCTTCTGTTTTAGCAAGTTGTTCTGCGGCCCGCGGGTGTCGCGGGATTCGGATTTCGGGAAGCGCGCGGAACGGGAGCGGCCACAGTAATTGGAAGCGATAAAGTGGAAGCTCCTCGATCCTTGCGTCGCCTTTTTCGCCACGTACTGCGCGCGCGTCTGCTACGGGATTTGACTGGATAGCCTGGGCCTACCAGTCAGCCACTCGGAAGTGGCCCCTTATAAGTTGCCGGCTCGGGGTTTCCAAACAGTGTGCTTCCTTCTTCCTCTCTCCCTTCGCGAGTTCCTCCGCCACCTCCGTTCTCACCCTAGCGCCGCGGGTCCGTGCAAGATTTGCCGCCGACGATGGCGAAGGACAAGACATCCTCCCTGGAGCGCGCGAAGAAGGCGGCAGCGCAGGGGAAAGGGAAGAGGTCCGCTCGGGGCGGATCCTCCTCAAGGTCTGCTCTGCCCCGAGGCTGGATCCAAGGCGATTGGATGCCGTCGGTGATCCGGCAAGAAGATCTCGACGACATGGTCGAGGGGGGGGGGTCATTCCCCATGAAGCCACGCGTCTCCCGGGGAGAGAGATCGAACCTCAGCCCCGCGACGGTGAGTGCGTGCTCCTAGCCACCCATGTCGACCGCGGGTTTTCTCTGCCGCCCCATCCTTTTTTCCGGAGCTTCCTGAACTTCTTCGGAGTGCAGCTTCACCACTTCACTCCCAACTCCATCGTATACCTCGCTGCTTTCATTTCCATGTGTGAGGGTTTCTTGGGTTGCTGCCCCCATTGGGGTCTCTTCAAGCACATCTTTACCTGTCGTTCTCAATCGGTCAAGAAGGCCAAGTCGAGTGATGAAAGGACGCAGGTGATCCAGCTGTGTGGGGGCCTGACGATCCAGACGAGGGGAAAGAGTTGTTTTCCATCTATCACTTTCCCGGAGTCGGTCCGTGGCTGGCAGGCGACCTGGTTCTACTGTCAAGACCAGGCGACCCCAGGACAGTCGACTGGTCTTCCCCCTTTCTCACTCGACCGAGCTGAAAAACCTGCTTCTCTGAAAGTGACGCCGGAGGAAAAGGCCCAAGTCAAAGTGCTGGCTGGTCGAGTGGTTGAGCTCGTCCGTGAGGGCGTGACGGGTATGGATTTGCTGGAGGTCTTCCTCCGGAGGCGCATCCAACCGCTCCAGGCTCGTGACCACCCGATGTGGCTGTACTCGGGTCTCGGCGACACCACTCGGATCCACCCGGAGGAGGTCACTGATGAGATGGTGGAGGGGTGGCTGTCGAGCATCACAGGAAACAAGGACAACCCCCGAGGAGCTAGGAGGGTAATTCCACTCGACAACTCGTATGACGTGGACCAGGTATGTCTTTATGCTCCTGACCGAGATCTTGTTTTCTTCATTGGTCTTCTTTGAGTTGGTCGACTAACCTTTGTCTTGTCTGTTGTTTTTCAGGCGACTACTGAGATGTACTCGATGCCCAATGGGGCACAGGGGCCGACTGAGGAAGGGGAGGCGAGCGGAGGTGAGAGCGGAGACGATCAAGGCGAGTGGGAGTCCGACGGTGAAGGAGAGGGAGGCGACGACGTCGACTCCAGCGAAGAGGAGGAGGAGGAGGTTGAACCCCCCCGCCCGGAGGGGCGATCCAAGCCCACACACGATCCAGCGCGGGAGCGTGGTAGGGCGACTGCTCCTGTTGGGCAGTCGTCGAAACGCCCTCGGACCTCTTCTCCTACGCCGACTGGAAAGGCTCCCAAGCACCCACGCGCAGCGCCGTCCAAGCCGCCCAAGGCTTTGCCCAAGATGAAGATGGCCATCCCCACCATTTCTGGGTAATAATAAAACTTGTTTTCCTTTGTCGACCGTGGACGGATCCTTGGTCGATTCATTGAGCCAACTGACTGACTTTCGAGACTTGCAGAGCTGCTACTTCTGAGATCTCCGCCAAGGACGACGACCAAGAGATGGAGGATGCTGTTACCTCCAACCCCGGTACGATTACTGACGTTCCACTTTGAGTCGACTAAACATTTTATTGCAACTCTGGTCGATTGAATGTTTCCCTTGTAGCCCCTCCTCATGTTATCGACCTCCCGGATGACGACACAACGAACCGTTGAGAGCGAGGAGGAACAAGAGGGCGTCGGTTGATAAGACCCCCCAATCCACTCCGGCGTCTGAGGCCGTAGCTCGGGATGGTGGTGACGCCACTCGGGCTTCTGTGACCTTCGCCATTCCTCTGACAAGTGTGTGGCCCTCGACGTCGACTGCGGATCCGTCTTTGCTTTTTGCCGCATACCCCGTCCCTGAGGACCAAGCGGCTGCTGCAAAAGAGGCTATACGCCAGGCGGGGATCATGATGGAGCAAGTGAAGGTGGCTCGGGAGGCCAGCCAAGCAGCTTACGACGCAAGTTCGGCTCTTCAGAGTAATGTCTAGGTCAGTCGACTCAACACTTGGTCTGTCCATGATATGCTGTTTGAAGAACCTCTTTTCCAAAGATCTTCGCATCTATACACCCACTGGGTGTGTCTGCCAATTCTTGGACGAGTGGGGGCACGCTAAGTGCACCCACTGGGTGTAGTCCCCGAGACTACGGTGGGCTGCTGGCAGTCGACTGTAGTCTTTATATTGTGTTGCTGTAGCTGTATTTCTTCACTCGGTTTGGTCAGGCCATGTCGAGTGGGACTGTATCTGGTCGACTGCGGGCAGTCGATTTTTTTTACAGTGGGGGCACGCTGAGTGCACCCACTGGGTGTAGTCCCCGAGACTACTGTCGAATGTTCTTGATTCGGCTGTAGTCTTAGAAACGTCATCATTGTCTCTTAGTTGCTCGGAAGCAGCTTGTCTTGGACGTCTGTCGACTGATTTTTCTTTTTACAGAAATCTTGCGAACTTGTAGCTTGCTATACTGAATTGGAGAGTCAGCAGATCCAGCTCAACCTTAACTTGAAGCTTGCTCAGGAGAATTTGAAGAAGGCGCAAGAAGAAGCCAAAGGTACGGCTGGTGAGGTTCTCCATTCTTGACGAGTGGCTTTTCTTTCTTGATGTTGATTTCGCTCGACGTGCCGCAGATAAACTGGAGGAAGCTCTGAAGAAGAAGGACCAAGATCTTGCGGAGGCACAGAAGGAGGTCTTGGACAAAACGAGGCTTGCTGAAGAGAAAATGGCCTCGGTCGGAGCTCTTGAGCAGGAGAACTCTAGACTGAAAGCTGCTCTCGAGGTAGCCAATCAAGAGGTCAGCCGACTGAAGAACGACAACGTGGCTCTGCACGACAAGGCAGGTGAGCTAGCGGGGAAGAGGAACGATCTGGAGGCTTATCTTGGTGGACTCGCCAAGAAGCTGTTCGTTGTGCTCGAAGGTAATTACTCCGCCCCGACTGTCTTGCAGTTACCAAGTCTGTGTAGGGTCACTGTCTTATTCTTGAATCGTGTTTGCAGAATTCTGTCAGAACTTTTAAGAGGAGACCAGTCGAGTGGAGCCAGGCCTGGACCCTGCTAGCTCCCTTGTGAAGGACGAGGCTGCAATGAACGTGCTCCGTCTGGAGTCTCGTATTGCCAGCGTGGTTGACTATCTTGCTCGACTGAAGGTTGCGATGTCGCGGATCGACACATCACTCTGGCCTGGGACGACGCTTCAGAACGACCTCGAGTCCCTGATGGCTCGACTTAATGAAGTCCTAGGTCGAGTGGAGGAATGGAAGAAATCTTCTGCTAGATGTGGTGCTGATGTCGCTCTGTCTCTGGTCCGCGTCCATTGCAAGGAAGCGCGAGAAGAAAAGCTGGCCGCCATCCAAGTTGCCAATACCAGGAAGCATAACTTTCAAGACTTCATGGAAACTTTCATTGCTGCTGCCACTCGTATTGCAGACGGGATCGACTTGGACGAGTTCATCGCCCCTTCCAGTCCTCCTCCTGAGGAATGAAAAACTTTTATGCTTCACTTTAAATTTGCCTCGGAATGCCGAGTGGATTTGTAACCGTTAAACTCTGCCAAGCCGAGGGCTCGAGTACTTTGATCTGAGGTCTGGGACCCTTTAGGCTTTATCTGAACTTGATTTCTCTTTGAATATCTTCATGGTTTGATCCCTCGAGTGGAATTCGATCTTCACTCGGAATAACCTTGTATCTGCGGCGCAACTCCGAAGAGGAAGGTAGCAGTCGACTTGCGCCTCGGTCGTCCTTGCGGATTGGGTTGTGTCCTGTACTTAGGCGAGCACTGGGCCGCAGCTAAGTCCCCGTGTGGGAGGTTCGCTCTCACTCAATAGGGTTTTTAAACACTTAGGCGAGCGCTGGGCTGTAGCTAAGCCCCCGAGTGGGAGGTTTGCTCTCACTCGGTAGGATTTTTAGACACTTAGGCGAGCGCTGGGCTGCAGCTAAGCCTCCAAGTGGGAGGTTTGCTCTCACTCGGTAGGATTTTTCGACACTTAGGCGAGCGCTGGGCTGCAGCTAAGCCTCCGAGTGGGAGGTTTGCTCTCACTCGGTAGGATTTTTTCAAACTTAGGCGAGTGCCTGACTGCAGCGAAGTCTCTAGGTGGGAGAA
>NC_041388.1:341163633-341184222 GCF_002162155.2 Triticum dicoccoides | reverse complement strand
ATTTTTAGACACTTAGGCAAGCGCTGGGCTGCAGCTAAGCCTCCGAGTGGGAGGTTTGCTCTCACTCGGTAGGATTTTTTGACACTTAGGCGAGCGCTGGGCTACAGCTAAGCCTCCGAGTGGGAGGTTTGCTCTCACTCGGTAGGATTTTTCAAACTTAGGCGAGCACTGGGCTGCAGCTAAGCCCCCGAGTGGGAGGTTTGCTCTCACTCGGTAGGATTTTTAGACACTTAGGCGAGCGCTGGGCTGCAGCTAAGCCTCCGAGTGGGAGGTTTGCTCTCACTCGGTAGGATTTTTCAAACTTAGGCGAGCACTGGGCTGCAGCTAACCCCCGAGTGAGAGGTTTGCTCTCACTCGGTAGGATTTTTTCAAACTTAGGCGAGTGCCTGACTGCAGCGAAGTCTCTAGGTGGGAGAACCTAGGCGAGTACTGGACTGCAGCTAAGCCCCCGAGTGGAGGTTTGCTCTCACTCGGTAGGATTTTTAAACACTTAGGCGAGCGCTGGGCTGCAGCTAAGCCTCCGAGTGGGAGGTTTGCTCTCACTCGGTAGGATTTTTTCAAACTTAGGTGAGTGCCTGACTGCAGCTAAGTCTCTAGGTGGGAGAACTTAGGCGAGTACTGGACTGCAGCTAAGCCCCCGAGTGGGAGGATTGCTCTCCACTCGGTAGGATTTTTTCAAACTTAGGCGAAACGGATTCGCAGCTAAGTCACCCACTGGGGGATTTCGTATGCAAACAAGAGTGACAACAATTATTGGAACACTCTTGTCTTTGGTAAAAATAAACTGCAGAAATTTTTTCTTATTACATCTTGTCCAAGGGAGAACTCAAGTGTAAAAGGGGCGGAGCAGTTCCGCATTCCAAGCTCGTGGCTCGTCGATCTGGTGATCAACATTGTAGAGGTGATATGCTCCATTGTGGAGGACTCTGGTGACGATGAAGGGGCCTTCCCAAGTAGGAGAAAGTTTGTGTGGTTTCTGTTGATCCACTCGGAGGACCAAATCTCCTTCCTGGAAGGCTCGGCTCTTCACATTTCTGGCATGGAATCGACACAAGTCTTGCTGATAGATAGTCGATCTGATCATAGCCATTTCCCTCTCCTCCTCTAGGAGGTCGACTGCGTCTTGCCGGGCTTGCTCTGCTTTGTCTTCGTTATAAAGCTCGACTCTGGGGGCGTTGTGAAGTAGATCACTCGGCAGGACGGCTTCGGCTCCGTAAACCAGAAAAAATGGCGTTCTTTCGGTCGACCGGTTCGGGGTGGTCCTCAGCCCCCACAAAACCGATGGAAGTTCGTCGACCCAAGCGCCTGCTGCGTGCTTGAGATCACGCATCAACCGAGGCTTCAATCCTTTGAGAATCAGACCATTTGCTCTTTCAGCTTGTCCATTCGACTGAGGATGCGCGACCGACGCGTAGTCGACTCGTGTGCCTTGAGAGGCGCAAAAAGCTCTGAACTTGTCTGAATCGAAGTTTGACCCATTGTCAATGATGATGCTATGCGGGACCCCATATCTGAATATCAACTCTCTGATGAAACCGATAGCAGTGTTGGCATCAAGATTTTTGATAGGCTTGGCTTCAATCCATTTGGTGAACTTGTCGACTGCCACAAGCACACGCGTGAATCCGCTCCTGCCTGTTCTCAGTGGACCGACCATGTCCAGTCCCCAGACAGCAAAGGGCCAGACGAGTGGAATGGTCTTCAGGGCTGATGCAGGCTTGTGTGACATGTTGGAGTAGAACTGGCAACCTCCACACTTGTCGACTATCTCTTTTGCTATCTCATTTGCTCTTGGCCAGTAAAATCCCGCTCGGTATGCTTTAGCCACAATGGTCCGAGAGGACGCATGGTGACCACAGGTCCCTGAGTGGATATCATCAAGGATCATCTGACCCTCTTCTGGTGTTATGCACTTCTGACCGATTCCAGTCGCGCTTACCCTATACAACTGTCCCTTTATGACTGTGAAGGCCTTGGATCAGCGGACGATCTGTCGAGCCTCTTCCTCGTCCTCCGGGAGTTCTTTCCTCAAGATATACGCGATGTATGGTACCATCCAGTCGGGAGTGATAGCCAAGACCTCCATGACTAGGCCGACCACAGCAGGAATTTCGACTTCAGTCGGATCTGTGGCACTTTTCGGTTGCGGGGCTTCTTCTGTGAAAGGATCCTCCTGGACTGACGGCGAGCGGATGTGCTCCAGAAACACATTGCTGGGAATGGCTTCTCTCTTGGAGCCTATCTTTGCCAGATCATCTGCTGCTTGATTTTTCAGTCGGGGGATGTGATGAAGCTCTAACCCCTCGAATTTCTTTTCTAGCTTTCTTACTGCGTTGCAATAGCCAGTCATAGCTGGGCTTCTGACGTCCCACTCCTTCATCACCTGATTAACCACCAAATCTGAGTCGCCGTAGACCATGAGGCGTCGGACGCTGAGTGAAATGGCCATGCGCAACCCGTACAAGAGTGCTTCATATTCTGCTTCATTGTTGGAGGAATCGAAGTGAATCTGGAGAACGTATCTGAGCTTATCTCCTCGAGGGGAGACCAATACTACCCCAGCATCGGAACCATTCAGCATCTTAGATCCATCGAAGAACATGGTCCAGTGCTTCGAGTGAACTTGAGTCGGAAGTTGCTGTTCAATCCACTCGGCGACGAAATCTGCAATTGCTTGGGACTTGATAGCCTTCTTTGCTTCAAACTTGATATCTAGGGGAAGGAGTTCAATCGCCCACTTAGCCACTCGACCAGTTGCATCTTTGTTGTGCAAAATCTCTGACAGTGGAGCGTCACTGACGACTGTAATGGAATGGTCAGAGAAGTAGTGTGCAACCTTCTTCATGGTCATGTAAATCCCATATACGAGCTTCTGGTAATGGGGATATCTTTGCTTCGAAGGAGTCAAAACTTCAGACACATAATATACTGGGCGCTGAACTCTGAAGGCCTTTCCTTCTTCTTCTCGCTCGACCGTAAGTACTGTACTGACAACTTGTCCCGTGGCCGCAATGTAAAGCAGCAGAGGCTCTTTACTGATTGGGGCAGCAAGCACCGGCTGGGTGGAGAGTAGAGCTTTGAGCTCTGCAAACGCTGCATCAGCTTCTGGAGTCCACTCGAACTTGTCAGACTTCTTCATCAGTCGGTAAAGGGGCAACGCCTTTTCACCGAGACGAGAAATGAATCGACTTAGAGCGGCCAAGCAACCTGCAAGCTTCTGGACGTCGTGTACATGCACAGGGCGCTTCATCCGGAGTATGGTGCCGACTTTCTCGGGATTGGCGTCGATTCCTCGTTCGGAAACAAGGAAACCGAGTAACTTTCCACCTGGAACTCCGAATGTGCACTTTGATGGATTGAACTTGATAGCATATCTCCTGAGGTTAGGAAAGGTTTCAGCAAGGTCATTCAGTAGGTCGGAACCTTTCCGTGACTTAACCACAATATCATCCATGTATGCTTCTACGTTCTGACTGATCTGAGTGAGCAAACACTTCTGAATCATCCTCATGAACGTGGCTCCAGCATTCTTGAGGCCGAAGGGCATGGTGATGTAACAGAAGCACCCGAATGGGGTGATGAAAGCCGATTTGATCTCGTCGGGTCCATACAGACGGATCTGATGGTACCCTGAATAAGCATCTAGAAAAGACAAACGCTCACACCCCGCGGTCGAGTCGATTACCTGGTCAATGCGGGGGAGGGGGAAATGATCTTTCGGGCAGGCCCGATTGATATGTTTAAAGTCACTGCATATGCGAAGTGACTTGTCCTTCTTGGGGACCATGACAACATTGGCGAGCCACTCGGAGTGGTAAATCTCTCAGATGAACTCCGCTGCTAAGAGCCGAGCCACCTCCTCGCAAATAGCTTTCCTCTTATGGACGGCGGACCGTCGAAGATGTTCTTTCATAGGCTTGAACTTTGGTCGACTCGTAGACGGTGCTCAGCCAGCCCCCTGGGAACTCCAGGCATGTCAGAAGGCTTCCATGCGAAGACGTCCCAGTTCTCACGGAGGAACTGGATGAGCGCTTCTTCCTATTTGGAGTCGAGCGTCGTTGAGATGTGAGTTGGAGCAGCGTCGGGGTCGGTCGGTTGAATGTGAGCTGGCTTAGTTTCACCGGACGACTGAAAAGCAGATTCTGAAGCAGGCTTCTTGGCTCGTAGCAATTCACTCGGATCAGCAGTCTTCTGGTACTCTTGCAGCTCAACAACTGCCATCTGAGCGTCAGCAATCTTCGATCCTTTCTGAAAACACTCCTCTGCTTTCTTCCGATTGCCGGTAACGGTGATCACACCTCTGGGGCCGGGCATCTTCAACTTGAGATACACGTAGCACGGTCGAGCCATGAAGCGTGCATAAGCTGGCCGGCCCAGAATAGCATGATAAGCACTTTGGAAGTCCACAACCTCAAATGTCAACCTTTCCTTGCGGTAATTCTTTGAATCACCGAAAACCACGTCGAGAGCAATCTGGCCGAGTGACTCGGCTTTCTTTCCAGGAATGACTCCATGGAAACTCATGTTACTGGCGCTGAGCCTGGACATCGGAATGCCCATCCCTTTCAATGTTTCAGCATACAATATGTTCAGGCCACTGCCACCATCCATCAGGACTTTGGTCAGTCGAGTGCCTTCGACAACTGGGTCGACCACCAAAGCTTGCCTCCCAGGGGTGGCAATGTGCGTAGGGTGATCGGACTGGTCGAATGTGATGGCAGTCTGAGACCACTTCAGATAACTGGGTGTCGCCGGGGCAACCATATTCACCTCACGGTTAATGACTTTCAGTCGACTTTTGCTTTCGACATCAGCAAAAGTCATCAGGGTGGAATTGATTTGGGGGTATCCATCGTCGCTATCTTCCTTGTCCTCAACTCTGTCCGACTCTTTTTCCTTATCTTTGGGTTGTTTGCCCTAAAACTGCTGCATCAGGAGCCGGCACTGTCGAGTGGTATGCTTTGGGTAAATAAAATTACCCTCTTCATGTTTCTTGGTGTGGATGTGACATGGCAGATCCAAAACATCATTTCCATCTTGATCCTTGACTTTCTTGGGCTTCCAGGGGCCTTTGGGTTTTCCCTTGAAATTTCCCTGGGTTACGGCCAGGGCCTCCCTAGGGGCGGCTGGCTCGGTCTTCCACTTCTGCTTCCGACTGGAATTGCCTCCGGTTTCCTGGGCGACTGCTTTCTGCTTGCCACTCCGGAGTCGATCTTCATCTTCTCCGTTAGCGTATTTGGTGGCAATTTCCATCATCCGATTCAGGGACATTTCTCCGGTCCGACCGAACTTCAGGTTCAACTCTCTGTTCTTGACACCTTCTTTAAAGGGACAAACTACTTGGTGATCCGGTACGTTCTCAACTGTGTGATGCAAAGTGATCCACCTCTGGATGTAATCCCTCAGAGTTTCACTCGGTTTCTGCACGCAAGACCGCAATTCTGTAAGGCCTGCGGGTCGCTTGCATGTTCCCTCAAAGGTTGTGACAAACACTCGAGAGAGATCCTCCCAAGTGTAGATGCTGCTGGGTGCTAACTGATTCAGCCACGCTCTGGCCGAGCCCTCTAACAGGAGAGGCAAATGCTTCATGGCCACCTCATCATTGCCACCGCCAATCTGTACAGCCACTCGGTAATCTTCGAGCCAAGTGTCAGGCTTAGACTCACCGGTGAACTTGCTGACTCCAGTCGCCAACCGAAAGTTGGGAGGAATCACTGCGGCCCTGATGGCTCAACTGAAACACTCTGGCCCCGAAACACGTACTCTGCTGCTGGCGGGCGCATCTCTGTTCTGGCCTTCCCGATGAGCTCTGTTCCTGTCAACCAAACCTTGAACGAGGATAGATCTCGCGTCAAAGCCTGGGTCCCTGGGGTCGACTGGAATCCTCTGCCCAACGCTATGAGGGCGCCTGTCATCTCGATGTCGAGGCGCATATGACCCACTCCTCGGGGGAGGGGTTGGCACTCGATGTCGATCATCACGATCGTATCGGTGATCATACTGCTCATTCCTTCTGTACTGATCATGCCGGTCACCACATCCCTCACGCCTCGGGGGCGACCTCGGGCTGTGAGCCGACTGGACTGTATCTGTTGCAACAGATCGACTGTGGATCCTATTCCGCGACTAAGAAACAGCGGAATTCTGGTTTCCCGCCGCCCGGAGCAACGCTTTGATCTGCAACAAGCCCCTGCCAGCCTCCAACTGGGAGGGCTGAATCGATTCTGCTATACGGGCCGCGGCGGCCAAATTCTGAACTGGGGTTTGGTATACCTGCGTCGGCAGGAAGAGCTGGCGTCGACTAGACTCGGGAGCCCGCTGACGCGCTTGCTCGTCGAGTGCTCGCTGGAGATTCTCCAGTCGAGTGCGCTCGGCCAAGTTAGCCAAGCGCGCGTCCTCCAAGGCCCGGGCCTCGGGGGTCTCTCCGACGATAGGAGTGTGGAGTGCGTCCATGTTCCGGCGGCGAAGCTCCTCTCGCTGTAATGACGTGAGAGGTTCGGGGAGATACTCATCGCGGGGATGGGACGGGTCGCCCCCACCCGCGCCTCCATCAGCGCGAGGGAAACCGGGAGGACTGTGCGTTCCATCGACCACCAGAATCTCAGCCGCTGGGTCGCTGCTGTCGCACTCGGATGCGGTCTCCGCGGAGCTAGTCGAACAGGCCGCAGAGGGACTCGTCGGGCTCGATTGCCGCGACTTGTGGGGCGACCGACTGGCGAGCCACGACATGCATCACCCACCTCTGAAGTCTCGACCGACCGGAGCGCTTGCGCCGGTGGGAGACAGAGCGGGGAGACGATACGGGGGCCGACCAATACTGGGTCGAAGGCTGCCGCAGGAGGACGCCACGAACGCATGCGCGTAAATGCGTCGCACCGTGGACGGGGAGCGCGTCGATGTCGAGTGGTGCCTCCTGAAGCCAGGCGGAGTCGTCGGCGATGAACGTGAACGCGCCGAGGCGGATCTCGCGGCCCTCCACCAAAACTCCGCACGAAGCCATGATCAAAGGGATCGGAAAAATCACAACTTCTCCAATCAGGCGCTAAGATTCCGGCCCCATGGTGGGCGCCAACTGTCGTGGTTCTAACTCTGACAGTGATGTAGGGGGGTGTGTATGGAGAGGCTAGATCTTAGCTATGGAGGAGCTGTAAGCACACGAGGATTACGAGTTCAGGCCCTTCTCGGAGGAAGTAACAGCCCTACGCCTCGGTGCCCGGAGGCGGTCGATTGGATTATGCGTGTGTGAATAACCAGGGTGCGAACCCTTCATACTGAGGAGGGGGGTGGCTTATATAGAGTTCGCTGGCCCCCTCCTACCCTCAGTAATGCAGGGTTTAAGATACATTTAAGGTCGAGCGTTACTGGTAACGTCCCTAATAAAGTGCTATAATGACCATAAAGACTACTTAACAGCTGACCGTTTGCCTGCGGAGTGACTATAGGTCTCCTGGTAGTCGAGTGGTTGGCTTCATGGTCGAGTGATGGGTTCTTGGTCGAGTGTCTTGAACCCGTCGAGTGGGATACCTTCAAGTCGATTGAAAGGTGACTTCTCCTAGGGATGTCCCAGGGTAGGGTTCTTTGGACAGGCCCATGCCCCTACCCTAGGTACATGGCTTCATCATCGCCCACAACTCACTTGTGTTCTACTCGTGCACAACATCAATGCATAAAACCTAGGCTCAGATGCCATTGTTGGGGATCGTAGTAATTCAAAAAATTTCCTACGCACACGCAAGATCATGGTGATGCATAGCAACAAGAGAGGAGAGTGTTGTCTACGTACCCTCGTAGACCGAAAGCGGAAGCGTTATAACAACGCGGTTGATGTAGTCGTACGTCTTCATGGCCCGATCGATCAAGCACCAAAACTACGGCACGTCCGAGTTTTTGCACACGTTCAGCTCGATGATGATCCCCGGACTCCGATCCAGCAAAGTGTCGGGGATGAGTTCCGTCAGCACGACGGCGTGGTGACGATCTTGATGTTCTACCGTCGCAGGGCTTCGCCTAAGCACCACTACAATATTATCGAGGATTATGGTGGAGGGGGGCACCGCACATGGCTAAGAGATCAATGATCAATTGTTGTGTCTCTGGGGCGCCCCCTGCCCCCGTATATAAAGGAGTGGAGGAGGGGGCCTGCCAAGGAGGGTGGCGCGCCCAAGGGGGGAGTCCAACTCCCACCGGGAGTAGGACTCCCCCTTTTCCTATTAGGAGTAGGAGAGGGAAGGAAGAGGAAGGAGGGAGGAAGGAAAGGGGGGCTGCCCCCTCCCAATTCTGATTGGGCTTGGGGGGGGGGCGCCCCCTCCCTTGCTTCTTTCCCCTCCTTTCCACTAAGCCCCAATAAGGCCCATATACGTCCCGGCGAATTCCCGTAACTCTCCGGTACTCCGAAAAATACCCGAATCACTCAGAACCTTTCCGATGTCCGAATATAGTCGTCCAATATATCGATCTTTACGTTTCGACCATTTCGAGACTCCTCGTCATGTCCCCGATCTCATCCGGGACTCCAAACTCCTTCGGTACATCAAAACTCATAAACTCACACTATAACTGTCATCGAAACCTTAAGCGTGCGGACCCTACGGGTTCGAGAACAATGTAGACATAACCGAGACACGTCTCCGGTCAATAACCAATAGGGGAACCTGGATGCTCATATTGGCTCCCATATATTCTACGAAGATCTTTATCGGTCAGACCGCATAACAACATACGTTGTTCCCTTTGTCATCGGTATGTTACTTGCCCGAGATTCGATCGTCGGTATCTCAATACCTAGTTCAATCTCGTTACCGGCAAGTCTCTTTACTCGTTCCGTAATACATCATCTTGCAACTAAATTATTAGTTGCATTGCTTGCAAGGCTTAAGTGATGTGCATTACCGAGAGGGCCCAGAGATACCTCTCCGACAATCGGAGCGACAAATCCTAATCTCGAAATATGCCAACCCAACATGTACCTTTGGAGACACCTGTAGAGCACCTTTATAATCACCCAGTTACGTTGTGACGTTTGGTAGCACACAAAGTGTTCCTCCGGTAAACGGGAGTTGCATAATCTCATAGTCATAGGAACATGTATAAGTCATGAAGAAAGCAATAGCAACATACTAAACGATCGGGTGCTAAGCTAATGGAATGGGTCATGTCAATCACATCATTCTTCTAATGATGTGATCCCGTTAATCAAATGACAACTCATGTCTATGGTTAGTAAACATAACCATCTTTAATCAACGAGCTAGTCAAGTAGAGGCATACTAGTGACACTCTGTTTGTCTATGTATTCACACATGTATTATGTTTCCGGTTAATACAATTCTAGCATGAATAATAAACATTTATCATGATATAAGGAAATATATAATAACTTTATTATTGCCTCTAGGGCATATTTCCTTCACTATGGTTTGGCAAGAAACCAAAGTTGTCGTTTCTTAAAGTTTGGGGCTGCGATGCTTATGTGAAAAAGCTTCAACCTGATAAGCTCTAGCCCAAATCAGAGAAATGTGTCTTCATAGGATACCCAAAGGAGACTGCTAGGTACGCCTTCTATCATAGATCTGAAGGCAAGACATTCATTGCTAAGAATGGATCCTTTCTAGAGAAGGAGTTTCTCTTGAAAGAAGTGAGTGGGAGGAAAGTGGAATTTGATGAGGTAACTATACCTGCTCCCTTATTTGAAAGTAGTTCATCACAGAAATCTATTCCTGTGACTCCTACACCAATTAGTGAGGAAGCTAATGATGATGATCATGTAACTTCAGATTAAGTTACTACCGAACCTCGTAGGTCAACCAGAGTAAGATCCGCACCAGAGTGGTACGATAATCCTGTTCTGGAGGTCATGTTACTTGACCATGACGAACCTGCGAACTATGAGGAAGCGATGATGAGCCCAGATTCCGTGAAATGGCTTGAGGCCATGAAATCTGAGATGGGGTCCATGTATGAGAACAAAGTGTGGACTTTGGTTGACTTGTCCGATGATCGGCAAGCCATCGAGAATAAATGGATCTTCAAGAAGAAGACTGACGCTGACGATAATGTTACTGTCTACAAAGCTCAACTTTATGCGAAAGGTTTTCACAAGTTCAAGGAGTTGACTACGATCAGACCTTCTCACCCATAGCGATGCTTAAGTCCGTCCGAATCATGTTAGCAAATGCTGCATTTTATGATTATGAAATTTGGCAAATGGGTGTAAAGACTGCATTCCTGAATGGATTTCTGGAAGAAGAGTTGTATATGATGCAACCTGAAGGTTTTATCGATCCAAAGGATGCTAACAAAGTGTGCAAGTTCCAGCGATCCATTTATGGACTGGT
Organism: Triticum dicoccoides; assembly: GCF_002162155.2. NCBI lineage: Eukaryota > Viridiplantae > Streptophyta > Magnoliopsida > Poales > Poaceae > Triticum > Triticum dicoccoides. Next base: position 341,173,888 of record NC_041388.1, on the reverse strand, counting down.
GCAAGCATCTCGGAGTTGGAATAAACATTTTGATAGTGTGATCAAAGCATATAGATTTATACAAACTTTTGGAGAAGTCTGTATTTACAAGAAAGTGAGTGGGAGCTCTGTAGCATTTCTAATATTATATATGGATGGCATATTGTTGATTGGAAATGATATAGAATTTCTGGATAGCATAAAAGGATACTTGAACAAGAGTTTTTCAATGAAAGACCTCCGTGAAGCTGCTTATATATTGGGCATCAAGATCTATAGAGATAGATCGAGACACTTAATTGGACTTTCACAAAGCACATACCTTGATAAAGTTTTGAAGAAGTTCAAAATGGATCAAGCAAAGAAAGGCTTCTTGCCTGTGTTACTGATACGTCCATTTTGCATCATGCTTTTATATCAATATTTATTGCATTATGGGCTGTTATTACATGTTATGTCACAATACTTATACCTATTCTCTCTTATTTTACAAGGTTTACATGAAGAGGGAGAATGCCGGCAGTTGGAATTCTCGGCAGGAAAAGGAGCCAATATTAGAGACCTATTCTGCACAACTCCAAAAGTCCTAAAACTTCATGGAGGCACGTTTTGGAATATCTAAAAAATACTGGAGAAAGAATCAACCAGAGGGGGCCCACACCCTGGCCAATGGTGGGGGTGCGCCCTACCCCACTGGGCGCGCCCCTGCCTCGTGGGCCCCCTGGCAGGCCTCCGGTGCCCATCTTCTACTACATGAAGTCTTTTACCCTGGAAAAATCATAAGCAAGCTTTCGGGACGAGACACCGCCGCCACGGGGCGGAACCTTGGCGGAAGCAATCTAGGGCTCCGGCAGAGTTGTTCTGCTGGGGAAACATCCCTCTGGGAGGGGGAAATCATCGCCATCATCATCACCATCGATCCTCTCATCGGGAGGGGGTCAATCTCCATCAACATCTTCACCAGCACCATCTCCTCTCAAACCCTAGTTCATCTCTTGTATCCAATCTTTGTCCCAAAACCTCAGATTGGTACATGTGGGTTCCTGGTAGTGTTGATTACTCCTTGTAGTTGATGCTAGTTGGTTTATTTGGTGGAAGATCATATGTTCAGATCCTTTATGCATATTAATACCCCTCTGATTATGAACATGAATATGATTTGTGAGTAGTTACGTTTGTTCCTGAGGACATGGGAGAAGTCTTGCTATAAGTAGTCATGTGAATTTGGTATTCGTTCGATATTTTGATGAGATGTATGTTGTCTCTCCACTAGTGGTGTTATGTGAACGTCGACTACATGGCACTTCACCATTGTTTGGGCCTAGAGGAAGGCATTGGGAAGTAATAAGTAGATGATAGGCTGCTAGAGTGACAGAAGCTTAAACCCTAGTTTATGCGTTGCTTCGTAAGGGGCTGATTTGGATCCATATGTTTCATGCTATGGTTAGGTTTACCTTAATACTTCTTTTGTAGTTGCGGATGCTTGCAATAGGGGTTAATCATAAGTGGGATGCTTGTCCAAGAAAGGGCAGTACCCAAGTACCGGTCCACCCACATACCAAATTATCAAAGTAACGAACGCGAATCATATGAGCGTGATGAAAACTAGCTTGACGATAACTCCTATGTGTCCTCGGGAGCGTTTTCTTTCATATAAGAGTTTGTCCAGGCTTGTCCTTTGCTACAAAAAGGATTGGGCCATCTTGCTGCACCTTATTTACTTTCATTATTTGTTACTCGTTACAAATTACCTTATCACAAAACTATCTGTTACCAATAATTTCAGTGCTGCAGAGAATACCTTACTGAAAACCGCTTGTCATTTCCTTCCGCTCCTCGTTGGGTTCAACACTTTTACTTATCAAAGGACTACGATAGATCCCCTATACTTGTGGGTCATCAAGACTCTTTTCTGGCGCCGTTGCCGGGGAGTGAAGCGCCTTTGGTAAGTGGAATTTGGTAAGGAAAGATTTATATAGTGTGCAAATTTACTGTCACTTGTTACTATGGAGCATAATCCTTTGAGGGCTTGTTCGGGGTATCTTCACCCCGACCAGTAGAGCAAAGAGTTGCTCCTCAACCTACTGAACCTACTGCAAATGTTTGCTTTGAAATTCCTTCGGGTATGATAGAGAAACTGCTAGCTAATCCTTTTACAGGAGATGGAACATTACATCCCGATTTGCACCTAATCTATGTGAATGAAGTTTGTGGATTATTTAAGCTTGAAGGTATGCCCGAGGATGTTATCAAGAAGAAGGTCTTCCCTTTATCTTTGAAGGGAAAGGCATTGACATGGTTTAGGCCATGTGATGTGTAACGCCTCGGTAGTTAAGCTACAGTAACCACACACTAATGGTTCCATGTCATCCCAATTAAATTTCTAAACCTCGCTTTGATCCAAACCGAATTCAAATTCAAATTGAAAAGAAAGTCAAATTATTATTTCCGCAAACGGTAAAACAAAAATGTTTGCTGGGTTGCAATAATTCACTAACTAATTTTCATAAATAATCCGATATTATCTGGAATATTAAATTGCCCCTAGCTTAGTTAAAATTGTGCCCAAAACAGCCTTTTTAATCCATTTGTGTTTAAGCAAAATTCAAATGAGTTTAGTTAAGCTCCAAACTTTTTGTGGCTTTCACAAATATTACGTAGTAATTATATGGAAAATTTCATATATAACAAAAATCATTTGATGGCCCAACCTAATACAAAATAGGATATGAAAATACAAAGAAAAGGGTAAAAGCGAAATGGACCTAAACTAAAGTGCCACTGGGCGATAAGTGGCCACACGGCCCAGCCCACCAAAACCTTCCCCTACCTCCGGCTACAGGAACAGAAGGTGTGCGTGGCGCACATCCACGACGGCCATGGCCGTGGATGCCCTCCACGTCGCCTTCCTGGGCTTATAAACGTCGCCCAAGAACCCTAGATCGAGCCCAACCCTCCCTCTGGACCTCACATCTCTCCTCCTCACCTCGCTCTGCTCCACTACAGTAGCCGCCCGAGACCCCCGTCGCCGCCGCGTCGTCGTTGCTGTTCTCCGAGGCTTCCCCGAGCTGCTACAAGGTGGCCAGGCGCCTCCCCAACTTCGTCACCTTCACCTAGACGCCTCAAATCGAGCAGGAACGCCACTTAGGCTCGTCATCACCACTTCCTCCACTACACGGCCGCCACGGTCATCTCCGTCGATCTCCACCGTCGGCGCCTCCCGGCCTCGCTGATGCTCGTCCACGGCCTCCCCGGGGTGAGCCTCCGCCTGTTCCCCCTTTTGCCCCTCTCCCCGACGTCGTTTGTCGCCGCCCCACGCCGCCCCAGGCTCCGGCCATTGGCCGTGGTCACGGCGCGCCCTGCGGCGCCTATACTTTGCACCACGGTCGCCCCATGTGCGCCCCGCCCCGCCCCCTGGCCGCGACCGGCCGCGCGCTGGCCGTCCTCTGGCCGCGCTTCGCGCGTGCACGCGCGCCCGCGTATCTGTGCTCCTCCTAGCGAACTGCTGCTCCTCCTAGCAAACTGCTGCTGCTCTACGTATTGTTGCTGCTCTGCTCCTGCTAAGCTGCTTGCGTTGCTTAGTTGCTACTGTCACTAGGTGCTGCGCTTGCCTGCAAACCGCCACTGTTCGTCGATGCCGCCTCACGCTGCCGCCGCTGCTACGGCCGGCCATGGCCGAGCGGTGTGTGAGTGTGTGCATCGTGTGTGCGTACTGTGTGTGTGTACGTGAGGTGTGTGCTCTATGTGTGTGTTGCCGTGCGTGTGGCCGGCTTGGCCATGGCCGGGGCGGCTTCATCCGTCGCTGCTCTACTACTGCTTGTCTGCTTCTAGCCACAACTGCTACCCTTTGTATACTACTGCAAGTACTGTAGTGGGTAGCTAGCTTTTGTATTTCTACAATGACTAACCTTCTAAACTGCCACTAAACAGCGATAATGTTAGAATAAATCCGAGGCATACCGTCGATCATCCGAGGACCAAGCAATCACACGAGCACGACACCGAGATTTGTTAACGAGGTTCACCGATATGGCTACATCCCCGGGGCATGACTACGGGCGCTCCTCCCCGTGACACCGTCACAATACCGCACACCGGCCACCCGGGCGCCGGCACATGCCGCCGGCTCCCCCTTGCGAGCCTGTGCTATTATGTTGGCATAGGTTACATCGTGTGTCTACCCTCGCTATATAAGAGAGGCCTAGGATACAAGTGTCCTATTAGGACACGACTCCACATCCTATGTAAACACAATACAACTCCTAGTCAAACTGTAACCTACCTTGTACACTATATTTGACACAACTCTAACAAACTCCACCTTGGCGAATATTTTCCACCACCTTGAATTCGTTCATGCGTCAAACTTTCATGTACATTGGACTTGAGTTTATCCCATGAGTACTGCTGCTACTCCAAAGACTCCATGTGACTCCACCTGCAACTTCTAGTCCCTTCTTTTCTTGACCAGAGTCAACACTCAAACGAAATTAAGTTCCACATTACTCTAGTTTGCGCTCCTAACTTCCAGAGTATCAGTCCAACGCCATCACACATTGATCACTGACCTGCGTGAAATTGAACAACTCACATATTGGGTGTCACACATAAGAGTTACCTTACCTCAATATCACCACTCCTTTCTTGACCGTCTGTCTGAACTTGGAGGAATTTCACCATTGCTTGTAATCATCCCGAATCAAATTCGCAGTTGTCTCACCACATGTATGACCACCAGAGCCCTGGCCCGTCTCCATGTCCCGTGCATACTGCACGCCTCACCGCTATTACCGCGTCGAGCCTCCGCTGTCCCGGTCGAGTCTCAAGGGTCGCGAACCCACACCACTCAACCCCACTGCAGAGTACCATCGATTATCACCTACCGATGACGAGTTTCACGCCTCCATCAGACCATTGGGCTCCAGTGCGAACTGTGTGTCACTCGCTTTTTTCCTCTTTGCTGAATAGGCTTCGATTCCCTGGATCCGTACATCATAGCCCCTCAATCCAGCTCCACCTTCAACATGACTCCATGGTAGATGATTAGTACACCCCGCGTCCCGTCGACATCAAGCTTCATGTGTACACCACCTTGAATCAACCCCGCGCCATAGTCTTGTCGAAGTCACACAAGCCCTCGGACTTGTGCCACGTGTTTCCACGCCCAGAAGTCGGTCACCATCAGCATCACGCTTCTATGTCGTCGTCGCTGCTCTCACCACCGTCTTCTGTACCAACCGACTTGCGTCGATCCCGTCAAACTGTCCAGTCTGACCTAGCCGAACTCGTTCGACTGTACGACACGCTCGAGGCTCCCATACCGTCTTCAGCGAATTCCCATCCATCACATGATAATTCCATCACAATTGACATGACTTCCTGCAACGCCTTCAAGCATCCCTGTCGCGCCAACAATCTTTCACCCATGTCTGCTATAACCCAAGGTTTTCAGTTCCACGAACTTCTCCACCTCAAACCTGACACCCATTGACACCATTGTTCTTTGTATGGCTGACCCGTGAAAAATATCCGAGCTATCACCGCGACGCCGAAGTACACAAGCACTTCCGTGCACAACTCCAGCAAAACAAGACCTCCTGGTCTTCACGCAATGGGAAGCTCCATTGGCACTAATTACAATGCTGGTTGTTGCCTTGCTTTGCTTTGCCAACCCTGTGTTATTCCGATGGATCCATATCCTTTGGATTCTTCTTTCGCCGATTGATTTGCCTCTCGCCGTGTCATACGTGGACTCGGTCCACTTTTGGTCCAAACAAATCTCATCAGGTGCCTTCGCTATACGACCCAAATTGCGATTCCACCAGCACAACCTTCATACCACACAACACCTTCGACCTGCCCGGCCACAACACGCCACCTGGGCCTCACACAGGGCCCGGCCAGCCACGCGCTCCTTCCAGGACTCTCCAAGCACTGCGCCGAGCGCTCTGCCCTGCTGTGCATATGTTACGCCGCCGCCGCTCAAACGGATCGAGCCGCCTGATCCGATTCCAACCGCAACTCGCCGACATTGCTTTTCGTCTAACTTCTTCCAATCGATTTCAACCGTGCAACACTTATTGCTTTATGCCAACGATACCGATCTAGAAAATCAAGCCGTCCACTGAATCCATGCGATCCGCCTCGATCTCAAACCTTGCTCTGATACCACTTGTTAGAATAAATCCGAGGCATACCGTCGATCATCCGAGGACTAAGCAATCACACGAGCACGACACCGAGATTTGTTAACGAGGTTCACCGATATGGCTACATCCCCAGGGCCTTACTACGGGCGCTCCTCCCCGTGACACCGTCACAATACCGCACACCGGCCACCCGGGCGCCGGCACATGCCGCCGGCTCCCCCTTGCGAGCCTGTGCTATTATGTTGGCATATGTTACATCGTGTGTCTACCCTCGCTATATAAGAGAGGCCTAGGATACAAGTGTCCTATTAGGACACGACTCCACATCCTATGTAAACACAATACAACTCCTAGTCAAATTGTAACCTACCTTGTACACTATATTTGACACAACTCTAACATGGGTAAAAATTATATAAATGGAAAGTAGACGTAATAAGCCTCATTTTGTTCCATTGGACCTGCTTCAGATAATGCATGGATTAAATCCTACAAAAACCACAAAATGCTATCTTGTGTTAAAAGGAATAGAGTTACTCCCTAGCATAGTGTGTGTACGTGAGTGCGTAGTGTGTAGGCACCACAGCCGTGTGTGGCCGGCTATGCCACACCCTGGCCAGCCTTTTAGTTAGTTTATAATTAGTAGTACTAGCTAATTTATCCAATACTAGATGACATGTGGACCCACTAATGGTTTAGAGAAAAACAAAATTTAAAATAATTGTCTAAGTCAACGACATGTGGCCCCATACACTGTCCATATGTTGACTAGTCAACCTTTGACTGGGTCAACCCAACCCCCTGGCCCCACTGTCATATACTATGCTAGAATAGCGCTAGGAGACAAAATTAATTCACTCTGTAATTTCTAAATATAAATAAATTCAAAAAATAATATAAATTAATCCATAACTCGGATGAAAATACTTTGTACATGAAAGTTGCTCAGAACGACGAGACGAATCCGGATACGCAGCCCGTTTGTTCGCCACGCATCCCTAGCATAGCGAACACGCAATTTTTCCCCTCCGATTCATCTGTCCGAAAAAGCGAAACATCACGGATATTTTCTCGGATGTTTCCCTCTTTCACCGGTATCACCTCATATTGTGTTAGGTCACCCCTAACACCGCGCATTGCCATGTTATGCTTTGTGTTTCTCTGTTTGCTCAATTATTTATTGTGTCCCCCTCCGTTACTTATTTCCGGTAGACCCCGAGACCGCTGCCGGTACCCCCGATCGACTACGGTGTTGATGACCCCTCCTTGCCAGAGCAATTAGGCAAGCCCCCCTTGATCACCAGATATCGCCTACTCTTCTCGATACTGCTTGCATTAGAGTAGTGTATCATGTTACTGCTTTCCGTTAATCCTATTCTGATGCATAGCCTGTCATTGTTGCTACAGCTGTTGATACCTTACCTGCAATCCTAAATGCTTAGTATAGGGTGCTAGTTTATCATCAGTGGCTCTACATTCTTGTCAGTCTGCCATGCTATACTATTGGGCCATGATCACTTGGGAGGTGATCACGGGTATATACTTATACATAATATATGATATTTGTGGTGACAAAAGACGGGTCGGCTCGAGGAGTACCCGCGAGTGATTCACGGATTGTGGGCTGAAAGGACCTTTGACCCGACGGCCCTTTGGGTGGATCTTTGTGGCGGAGCGACGGACAGGTTGATACCACCTAGGAGAGAGGTGGGCCTGGCCCTGGTCCGCGTCCGCGGTTACTTCAAAATAACACTGTAACATCCGCGCTCACGTCCACCTCTGGAATCCTTGTATTGCTGGAACCATTCCGCAGCTTGATCTTTGAGTTGGAAGGAAGCGAACTTGACGAAGTCCTCGGGCCTGACGTTACTGCACTCTAAATGCTTGCACAGATCCACGAGCCAATCGTCAGCATCGGTTGCCTCAACACAATTGCTGAAAGTCTTTGGCCCATTAGCAAGGGACTGGTTGAGTGTAGCAAAGTGATTCTGATTGTTGCCTTGGTTCCCTTGGTTGCCTTGATTGCGCTCTTGAAGAATTTGCATGATCAACTGTGTGTTTGCATTGGTTGCGACCATCACAGCTTGCCATGCCTCCGGAGGAGGTGGAGGTGGTGGCGGATCTTGATTCTGATTCTGATTGGTGCTCTTAGCGGGAGCCATCCTGAAGAGGGTGACCACCGTTAGCACATTGACAGATGAATGAAGTTGAATCCAACGGAATGAAAATTGCAACATATAGTCTTCACATCCGAACAAAATGAACGAATGCATTCCTCTTGAAATGGTCACATATCCATAAATTGAGAAGCCACCTAGAATTTAGGTAGAGAAATAAATCAGCAAGGTACGGATCAAGAACGAATACTCGGTATGAAATCCCAATCTCAAACCAAATATCCGTGGAAGAAGAACTAGAGCTACAAGAATTCCCACCTATGAAACTCCCGAACCTTTCCGGTTATGCAATCAGGTGTTGGGGATACAGGGGAAGCATAATATCTCACCCAAATCTAGCAATTCCTACATCCAGCTGTATCCATCCTTCAACACATAACCGAGAAAAAATTCGGAAACCATCTACATCAATCTTCGAAAAGCATCCGTTATACAAGTTATGGCAATACTCCCGAACTCCCGCCCCAGTACTGGGTGGCGTCGAGGTTATCTCACCAACGAACTGCATAAAGGAGATTTTCGATGTCGGCGTACTAAACTCAGGTATTCCAGAACTGCAACGATAAAATTATGACGACAACACCTCAGAGCTCAACTCCCCGGGACACTTCCACAAAACCCCTGACAGGAGGCACCAAGACAATGTTCTCGTCATAAAACCATCGGAACGATTCCAAGATACCCACGTGATCCTAAATTTTTTTTGTGAAATTTGAGAAGAGAAGAGTCAAAACTCTACGTCAGGATGCCTTACCAGAGCGATGAGGAGACTGGGAAGTAAAAAGAATTCCTAAACTCTCCGATATATAATTCCTAAATGACTCAAAACATTTTTCTAGACACAACTCGGCGGCTAAAAACGATCAAGCAATGGGGCTCCTAAGGTCGGGGAAGGCTCTGATTACCAACTTGTAACACCCTTGATGCGACTATAGCTCCCATGTGTCGAGGCACGACTTAGAGACATAATCGCATTGAAGGCATATGTCGCAAGTTAGACAATCTTCACAACATCCCATGTAACATAGATAATAAAAGGGGAGATAACATAGTTGGCTTACACTCGCCACATCAATCAAAGTATATAAATAACATTACATCATTCAAACACTCATGGCCCGACTACGGCGCCAAAATAAAAGATAACCCAACATGCGACACGGTCCCGATCACCCCCAACTAGGCACCACTACTGATCATCAGGAAAGGAAACATAGTATCGTTGAGAGTCCTCGTCGAACTCCCACTTGAGCTCAAGCGCGTCACCTGGAGTGGAATCATCAGGCCCTGCATCTGGTTTAATAGTAATCTGTGAGCCACAGGGACTCAGTAATCTCGCACCCTCGCGATCAAGACTATTTAAGCTTGTAGGTAAGGTAAGGTAAAATATGTGGAGCTGCAGCAAGCGACTAGCATATATGGTGGCTATCCTGTTCGCAAAAGAGAGCGAGAAGAGGAGGCAAAGCGCGCGCCAGTAATCTAGAGAACAATCTGCACAAGCATTACTCCAACACCGTGCTCACTTCCCGGACTCCGGCGAGAAGAGACCATCACGGTAACTCACACTGTTGATTCATTTTAATTAAGTTAAGGTTCAAGTTATCTACAACCGGACATTAACAGATTCCCATCTGCCCATAACCGCGGGCACGGCTTTCGAAAGTTCAAATCCCTGCAGGGGAGTCCCAACTTAGCCCATGACAAGCTCTCACGGTCAACGAAGGAATAGACCTCCTCCCGAGACGTTCCGATCAGACTTGGTATCTTGGTTCTTCAAGACACTTCGACAGGTTAAAACAAGTCCAGCAACACCACCCAGATGTCCCGACAAATCCCGATAGGAGATGCACATATCTCGTTCTCAGGGCACACCGGATGAGCAAGACGTCGGGTAGGCCAGCCCAGAGTTGCCCCTGGTAGCCCCGGACATCGCTCGGTTGGACCAACACT
>NC_041388.1:341161234-341163504 GCF_002162155.2 Triticum dicoccoides | reverse complement strand
CGGGCTCCGGAAACCCAAGGGAAAAGAGGCTAGGTGGCAAATGGTAAAACCAAGGTTGGGCATTGCTGGAAAAGCTTTAATCAAGGTGAACTATCAAGGGGTTCCCATTATAACCCAACCGCGTAAGGAACGCAAAATCCGGGAACATAACACCAATATGACAGAAAACTAGGGCGGCAAGAGTGGAACAAAACACTAGGCGAGAGGTCGAGCCTTCCACCCTTTACCAAGTATATAGATGCATTAAGATAACATGGCAATATAATGATATCCCAACAAATAAATAATGTTCCAACAAGGAACGGTCTCCAATCTTCACCTGCAACTAGCAACGCTATAAGAGGGGCTGAGCAAAGCGGTAACATAGCCAATCAACGGTTTGCTAGGACATGGTGGGTTAGAGGTTTGACATGGCAATTTGGGAGGCATGATAAGCAAGTGGTAGGCATCATAGCATAGGCATAGCAAAAGAGCGAGCATCTAGCAAAGCAAAGATAGTAGTGATTTCGAGGGTATGATCATCTTGCCTGCAAAGTTGTCAGAGTTGACTGGATCCTCCAAAGCAAACCCAACGGGATCCTTGTTAGCGAACTCGTCTCCCGGCTCTACCCAAACAAGACAAACAAGCAACAAGGACCAAATCAACCATGTGCAAACTCAAACAACATGATGCAAAGATGGTATGCTATGCGGGATGCGATATGTGGTGCATATGCAAGATTTGACAAGGTATGCATGAACCTGGACTCAGCTTGGAAAACCAAGTGTGTCGCTGGAAAGATGAGATGAAATCGCTTGAAAACGATATAAAGATCACCGGAATCGGAGTTACGGTTTGGAAATGGCAAGCGATTCAAATATGACAACGATTTGCGATTTACAGCAAGTAGCCATCTAAATGCAACGAGATGAACATGCTAAAGCACCCAAACATGGCATAAAAATACATGGTAGGAATCCATTCATGATGCTTAACGAAAGTCTAGCACTGAGCTACGGCCAATTCATCCATTAATAGGTTCAAACAAGCATGGCAAAAATGCATTTGCGAACAGATCTCAGACTTAGTGAAATTAACACTTGTCCAGAATTTCAGATCAGATAGCACTCTTCGGAGCATGAAAACTATATGCTACAGGACCTGAACATGGCAAAGTAAAGCATGGCATGGATCTACTCAAAGAGCTTAATAAAAGTCCCTTAGTGACCTTGAGCCAAAAGGGATCAGAAAATACAATTGCAAGCATGTGAAACATGGCAAAAACATAATCAGTTCTCAGACTTTGTGAAAACTGGAGCATGCTGAAAACAGATATCAAGTAGGCATGTTTACGACTCGATGCACTCACTATAGAGCAAGTCATGACAATCTAAGCATACACCTATCAAGAATACACAAAATGCAAGCTAGACATGGCAAGAACAATAACATAGCATGCACGGATCAACTACAACATCATCGGCAAAATCACTAACAAGTAGACAATCTGCCCAGATTCACGAAATAGCAAAAGTAGAGCTCGATTGACTCAAGCTAGGGTGCTCCATAATTACAAACAAAGACATGTCTGGATAGAGCACTACAAGATTAACAAAACATCCTTACTGATCATCCTCAAAAGAGGCACGGATCACTAGGAAACAACATGAACATATGGCCATATGAGATAAACAGATCAAGGACTTAGTGGAAATGCTAAGTCCCTGAAATCAGCATTAACAAATGCCTCACTTTGCAAGTTTGTGCTAGTCACCACACACATCACAAAAATACATGGGTTGCACCTCCGGAAAGATGGCAAAACCCCTAACAAAACATATGTAGAGCTCATGGGCATAGCATGCACACATTAATCATGGCAAAAATGACAAATATCTAAATGGAGCAGTAGATCTGACAATTATCTCAAATAGCACTCTTCCAACAGCATTTTGGGCATCAAGATGAACTCAAATGACAATGATGCAATGAGATAAAATGATGTACTCTCTGAGATGAACATTTTGATATGCTATATGCCCAAAACGGAGCTACGGATGCAAAGTTATAGCATGATGAACAGGGCAACATGAACTAGGGTTTCAGGAGAAAGTCAACCCGAAACGGATCTCAGATCCAGATATGGGGCACGGACTACGAGATTCGCCGGAGAAGCACTGTAGCCGGCCAGAGCTTCGCGGGGCGTCGCCGGAGAGGAAGAGGCCGGAGTCAGGGACGAGGCCGGCCGGCGTCGGAGGAGGAAGGCGGGGCGCACGACGGAGCGGCGGTC
>NC_041388.1:341144856-341160822 GCF_002162155.2 Triticum dicoccoides | reverse complement strand
GACCGCGGGCGGTGGCGCCCGTGCGGTGGAGGCGGTGGGACGGGCTCGCGGGGGCCCGGTGCGGGCTTCGCGGGCTGGAGGAGAGAGAGAATCCGGCGGGGACATGTGGCGCAACCGGGTTGGACGCGGGCGGCAGCGGCTTTGTCCGGCCGGACCGGACGTTTCCGGCGGCGGAGAGGAGCGGGGGCTAGGGTTTGGACTGCGGAATTTTCGGAGGGGATCACATATTTATAGGTAGAGGGAGCTAGGAGAGTTCAAATGAGGTGCGGCTTTCGGCCACGCGATCGTGATTGAACGCTCTAGATGATGGAGAGGGTTTTGGTGGGTTTTAGGCCAAATTGGAGGGGTGTTGGGCTGCAACACACACGAGGCCTTTTCGGTCCCTCGGTTAACCGTTGGAGTATCAAACGAAGTCCAAATGATACGAAACTTGACAGGCGGTCTACCGGTAGTAAACCAAGGCCACTTGGCAAGTCTCGGTCCAATCCGGAAATGTTTAATCCCCACACACGAAAGAAAGGTAGAAATGACCACCGGAGGAGAACGGAGCGTCGGAATGCAAAACGGACAACGGGGAAAATGCTCGAATGCATGAGATGAACACGTATGCAAATGCAATGCACATGATAACATGATATGAGATGCATGACAACGACAACAACACACGGAGACAAAAACCCGAACCCGAGAAAATAAAATAACTTAAGGCCGGAAAGGGCAAGAGTTGGAATACATATTGGGAAAGTCATATCCGGGGTGTTACAAACACGCTTAACGAGATCTTGGTATTTGATCTGAGTCTGGCCACTGGCCTATACGCACTAACCAACTACGCGAGAACAGTTATGGGCACTCGACGTCGTGGTATCAGCCGAAGCCTTCGTGACGTCAACGACTGAGCGGTGCACGCCGGATTGGACCGTAAGCCTGCTCTTGTATTAAGGGGGCTAGTTCTGCTTCCGGCCGCCCTCGCAACATGCAGGTGTGCAATGGGCGATGGGCCCAGACCCCTGCGCCATAGGATTTAGACCGGCGTGCTGACCTCTCTGTTGTGCCTAGGTAGGGCTGCGACGTGTTGATCTTCCGAGGCCGGGCATGACCCAGGAAAGTGTGTCCGGACAAAGGGGATCGAGCGTGTTGGGAAATGTGGTGCACCCCTGCAGGGAAGTTAATCTATTCTAATAGCCGTGATCTTCAATAACATGATGACTTGGAGTTGTACCTTGACCTTATGACAACTAGAACCGGATACTTAATAAAACACACCATTCCAAGTGACAGATACAACCGGTGATCACTCTCTCACAGGGAGATGAGGGGAGGATCATCGGTTAGGATTATGCTATGCGATGTTACTTGGTGAACTTACCATCTACGATCTCTTCTCCTGCTGCAAGATGGAGGTTACCAGAAGCGTAGTCTTTGAAAGGACTAGCTCCCCCTCTTATTCCGGCATTCTGCAGTTCAGTCCACATATGATACCCCCTTTTTGCCATTCTATACCAATGCATACATATGTAGTGTAGCTTCTTGCTTGCGAGTACTTTGGATGAGTACTCACGGTTGCTTTGCACCCCCTTTTCCCCCTTTTCTCTACTCGATTGCTGCGACAAGACGATGGAGCCCAGGAGCCAGACGCCACTGTCGATGACGACTACTACTACTCGGGAGGTGCCTACTACTACGTGCAGCCCGCTGACGACAACCAGGAGTAGTTTAGGAGGATCCCAGGCAGGAGGCCTGCGCCTCTTTTGATCTGTATCCCAGTTTGTGCTAGCCTTCTTAAGGCAAACTTGTTTAACTTATGTATGTACTCAGATATTGCTGCTTCCGCTAACTCGTCTATGATCGAGCTCTTGTATTCGAGCCTTCGAGGCCCCTGGCTTGTAATATGATGCTTGTATGACTTACTTTATTTATAGAGTTATGTTGTGATATCTTCCCGTGAGTCTCTGATCTTGATCGTACACGTTTGCGTGTATGATTAGTGTATGATTGAATCGGGGGCGTCACAAGTTGGTATCAGAGCCGACTGCTTGTAAGAATCCCCCTTCCACACTCCTTGGCCGAAGTCGAGTCTAGACATTGCAAAACTTTTTACTAACATGGCTGTGTGTCTTACGGGCCCATGTTGCCATTTGGGTTGTATTAGGATCTTTTATTCCTCGTCTATACTCTGGGATTCTGCTCTCTCTTCTATTCGGATGAAATGATTTTTACTTAATCTAACATTAGGATCTCGTGATCACTTTCAACCGGAGAGCATCTTATTACCGATGGTCGACTGCTGCACTAGAAGATTCTGAGGATACTCTATGTTGTTCTTCTAAGACTTTGTGCCCATTGCTTTTGCCATCCCCTACCACCGAAATATCCATATGGATAAATACCTACACCTGTCATTTTTACCTTTATTCCCAGTTAATCTTGTTATTACAAGATACCCCGAAATTCTCTCTATTGTTCTGAAAGTACTTTGTGCCCACTGCCCTTGCAGTTCTTTGCAACCTGAATACCCCTACGGAATAATTCTCGCACTTATCGAGTATCCGCTCATCCCTAGTTGATTCACGTATTTCACAAAAGTCTTCGAAATACCATTCGGTCTTCAGAAAATCCTGAGCAGCCTATTGCTCTTGAAATTCTTGCTTGCTTCCATTATGGTTAATCCCATAAGTCTCGTAATTTTATTGGCATCCTTTGCCACTATCATTTTGAGCCCATTGATTCAATGAGTGTGAATGCTCGCAATCCTCAACCAGATCCTAGAATTCATCCTTCCGGCTCAGACCCCATTTTAAACATGAGTTGGTTCTCGACCAATCAAATTGCCGACGATTGTACCTCTAAGACTATTCAACTTATCCATCCCTATTCAGAGCATTGCTTTTGATCCCTTAACTTGGAATCACAATTCCTGTGCAATTGAGCTTTGAGTTAGTCAGTTGTTTCTATCATCTGATCCACTTGCATTCTTTCTTCTTCTGGTAGAGTACCGATATCACATCAGCTCCGTTGTGGATTGTTAGATCCATTGTTGGATTTCATCCGACATCGTCCTTAATATTCAATAACCTTGTGAGCCTTTCCACAGGTATATAATGCCTTTGGTAAATTGTATCCTCTGCCTTGTCAACCATGCTCTACTTTCGAGCTTGTGTTATTTACTCCTGAAGTTTGTGATATATGTTCCAAAGATGCCCCTATGGGTTGAACCTACGCCTTCCCCTAATCCGTGTGAACCTAAGGTTTACACAAGTCATACCCTTCTGGTGTTTTACCAGATATTTTTCTACCATACAACTTCTTCGTAAACGAGAAGTGAATGAAAGGTTATGCATTGTAGAAGTGAGAGTCGACCTTGAACCTTGTGTTCATGCCCATGGACACGATGTAGATCTTATCATTAAAGCTTCTATTAAATTAATTATTCCCTCAGTATAAGTTCATTTTATATCTGGGACCTGGCCTTTTGCAATCATGGTTCCGACCATGTTCTCCTTTAAATACCATTTCCTATACAAGTTTAAGCACTTGTCTTCTGAATAGCAATACCCCAGCCCAATCTCTACTTTGATATGTTGTCAAGTATTACCCCCTGGTATCTCGAGATTATTACGGAACTGCATAACCTCTTATGAGTTCTTCATCAAGTACTACATCCTCACTGATCCCAATTTTCACGGGCTCCGAGATTTTAAACGGTCAAGGACACCGATAACTGAAGCGAGCCCGCATTACGGTTCAAAAACTCCAAGTAATCTTCTTTACTTACGAGTTTGTACCCGATCATGTCATTCCTAGCCTGTTTGGCTATATCTTTATCGTGATCTTCTGTTAAATTAATTATTCCCTCAGTATAAGTTCATTTTATATCTGGGACCTGGCCTTTTGCTATCATGGTTCCGACCATGTTCTCCTTTAAATACCATTTACTATGCAAGTTTAAGCACTTGTCTTCTGAATAGCAATACCCCAACCCAACCTCTACTTTGATCTGTTGTCGAGTATTACCCCCTGGTATCTCGAGATTATTACGGAACTGCATAACCTCTTATGAGTTCTTCATCAAGTACTACATCCTCACTGATCCCAATTTTCATGGGCTCCGAGATTTTAAACAGTTAAGGACACCGATAACTGAACCGAGCCCGCATTACGGTTCAAAAACTCCAAGTAATCTTCTTTACTTACGAGTTTGCACCCGATCATGTCATTCCTAGCCTGTTTGGCTATATCTTTATCGTGATGATTTTAACTGTGCTACTTGCTCCTTATTCCCGGAGCACCACTTTCGACGATGAGCTAAGCTTACGTCGATCTTCCTCGCCATATCATTACACCTCGAACAGCAAGCTTGATTCCAATCTTTTGCTTCATCAGTCCTTTTGTTTGATGCAGTCGCTGTTCGGTTGCCTCTTCGTGGAACCTCTCGACAAAATTTGTCATGATCATCTTCAACATTTTGACTCCTTCCAGGATATCAATCTAATTCATGATGATAAGTGCCATCCTTGTCCCTTGGTAATTAGAGTTACCATCGGCAACATTATTACCTTCCTCTCATCACAAACATGTTCATGTTATGGATGCAACTGGCTATCCAGCTTAAGTTATGTCCTACCTTGGAGCACTATCATATTTTATGTCAAGAATGTTGCGAGAAATTCCACCACCCCTTAAGAATTCTTGATACAAGTAATACTTATTACCATCACCATTCTTTTCTTGGTGTCCGTGTTGTTTCTAACCGGAATGCCGACAAATGGTCTGTGATGTGTAAATTTAAAACTTCTAGTACCCTTATTGCTTTGAAGTTAGTGGTCGATAGTTTCATTCTAAGTCTGTTGCTTATTGAATCATCATTCTAACATTGATCGTGTTACCTAGTCCAGATTTTCGGGTGAACCTTTCTATCATTGTTTAATTGTGCATGTTTTTCCTCGAGCATACATCATTATATCATTTGATATGACAAATGTTATCTCCTTGTTCACATAATTGTGGAAATCGATCTTTTTGGAAATCTCGATGATATGTCGTTGAGTCCGTCAGCCACCTCCTCATCCTCTCCTTGGTTTAATGTTGGACTCTTGTTTCGGAACTTGCTTCCATAGTTCATTTCTCGAGGATCTTACTATGTCATCTCGTCAATTGTGTTGCATCTTTTCTTCTCAGGCATCCTGAGTATGAGGTATCCTGACACCACTCAGATCTACATCTCGGTTAGATATGATGGTTATGTAACTCGATAAGATGATGTCATGCCTAGCACACCTGGCCGGAGGACGTATTGATATAGTTTCCTTTTTAGCAAGGCTATCCATGCTTCCATGAGGAAATTGTAAGACTTATTCTATAAGTTGTTCTTGATAAATCCTTTGAGTATCCAAAGTCCGACCTTGCTTGAAGACCATGTCAATGCTATCTCAAAGCATGTTTGTGGTACTCCGATTTTCAATGAGAACATTTTAAGCACAATGCTAAAATTCTTTATTAGTTACCCAAACACTGTTGTATGGGTAATGTCATGATAGTTCTCTTCCCTTTCCTAAAGAGTTTTCTACGTTATATCATGTCATGGATATCATGCTCTGCTTGTCCTTGGGAAGGATACCCCCCTGAAATATGTGTTTAAACACATTTTCCTTTCCATTGGTTTGTTTGACCTTTCTTGTGATCTATATAATATAAGCAGTAGTAATTCACTGCTTATGCAAACACCTGGTGTACAACTTTGTCAGTGAGACCCTGTTTCTACTGTTGATGACATTTCGGTAACCGCCGATGGACGAGAACTTTGCCTATTGGCCCGCCTCGTTCAACGAGCAGGAAAATGGTTCTCTTCGTCCCTCACCCTTGGTACCGACGTTGTTGCCGACATAACTGACAGGTTATTCCCTGACATGCCTAGCTATCATGACCATGCACGATGTTGCCGCCCCTCTTACCTTAACCCACATGGTGGGCCCACAACCCATAGTTTCACAGGATCGAAACCCGACTCTCCTGTACACCCCCTGTTTCCATAGTTATTCCTCACGCGTGGGTTCATATGTAATTCATGAGCTACCTTTCGAGAGATCATCAATTCTGGTATCAGACACAATGCTTATTCCCATTGCTCTAAACCCCTTTCACACTCCATTTCAGGCATTGAACGATTGCATGTCCGCTCGAAACTTCTCATGGTACCTTATTACTTTGCTCTCGATATTTGCTTAAGTTCCAATTCGAGAGTTACTTTCCACCACCTTCCCCGATGTTATCTACTAGATGAACAACCTTGTAGAGGTTTGTTCTTCCGAATTTACCCTTTTTCCTTACCGTAAGTACGATGAAGACTCCACAAAAAAAGAAAACGACTTCATCATGATGGCCTGAAGCAGAGAATGAAGACGTTGACATAATGGATCAACTTCTTTGAGAAGAGCAACCTAGACTGTGAAGAATCGTTAGAAATTGCATAACCTAGTCTCCCCCCCCCCTTACACCACCCCTTAAATCTCAGGACGGGATTTCTTGTAGTAGAGGAGATTTGTGATGCCCCGGTAGTTAAGCTACAGTAACCACACACTAATGGTTCCATGTCATCCCAATTAAATTTCTAAACTTCACTTTGATCCAAACCGAATTCAAATTCAAATTGAAAAGAAAGTCAAATTATTATTTCTGCAAACGGTAAAACAAAAATGATTGCTGGGTTGCATTAATTCACTAACTAATTTTCATAAATAATCAAATATTATCTGGAATATTAAATTGCCCCTAGCTTAGTTAAAATTGTGCCCAAAACAGCCTTTTTAATCCATTTGTATTTAAGCAAAATTCAAATGAGTTTAGTTAAGCTCCAAACTTTTTGTGGCTCACAAATATTACGTAGTAATTGTATGGCAAATTTCATATATAACAAAAATCATTTGATGGCCCAACCTAATACAAAATAGGATATGAAAATACAAAGAAAAGGGTAAAAGTGAAATGGACCTAACTAAAGTGCCACTGGGCCATAAGTGGCCACACGGCCCAGCCCACCAAAACCTTCCCCTACCTCCGGCTACAGGAACAGAGGGTGTGCGTGGCGCACATCCACGACGGCCATGGCCGTGGATGCCCTCGACGTCACCTCCCTGGGCTTATAAACGTCGCCCACGAACCCTAGATCGAGCCCACCCCCCCTCTGGACCTCACATCTCTCCTCCTCACCTCGCTCTGCTCCACTACAGTAGCCGCCCGAGACCCTCGTCACCGCCGCGTCGTCGTTGCCATTCTCCGAGGCTTCCCCGAGCTGCTACAAGGTGGCCAGGCGCCTCCCCAACCTCGTCACCTTCACCTACGCGCCTCAAATCGAGCAGGAACGCCACTTAGGCTCGTCATGGCCACTTCCTCCACTACACGGCCGCCGCGGTCATCTCCGTCGATCTCCACCGTCGGCGCCTCCCGGCCTCGCCGATGCTCGTCCACGGCCTCCCCGGGGTGAGCCTGCGCCCGTTCCTCCTTTTTTCCCCCGACGCTGTTTGTCGCCGCCCCCACGCCGCCCCAGGCTCCGGCCATTGGCCGCGGTCACGGCGCGCCCTGCGGCGCCTACACCTCGCACCACGGTCGCCCCATGTGCGCCCCGCCCTGCCCCCTGGCCGCGACCGGCCGCGCGCTGGCCGTCCTCTGGCCGCGCCTCGCGCGTGCACGCGCGCCCGCGTATCTGCTCCTCCTCCTAGCGAACTGCTGCTCCTCCTAGCGAACTGCTGCTGCTCTACGTATTGTTGCTGCTCTGCTCCTGCTAAGCTGCTTGCGTTGCTTAGTTGCTACTGTCACTAGGTGCTGCGCTTGCCTGCAGACCGCCACTGTTCGTCGATGCCGCCTCACGCTGCCGCCGCTGCTACGGCCGGCCATGGCCGAGCGGTGTGTGAGTGTGTGCATCGTGTGTGCGTACTGTGTGTGTGTACGTGAGGTGTGTGCTCTGTGTGTGTGTCGCCGTGCGTGTGGCCGGCTTGGCCATGGCCGGGGCGGCTTCATTCGTCGCTGCTCTACTGCTGCTTGTCTACTTCTAGCCACAGCTGCTACCCTTTGTATACTGCTGCAAGTACTGTAGTGGGTAGCTAGCTTTTGTATTTCTACAATGACTAGCCTTCTAAACTGCCACTAAACAGCGATAAGACATGTCCTAACATGGATAAAAATTATATAAACGGAAAGTAGACATAATAAGCCTCATTTTGTTTCATTGGACCAACTTCAGATAATGCATGGATTAAATCCTACAAAAATCACAAAATGCTATCTTGTGTTAAAAGGAATAGAGTTACTCCCTAGCATAGTGTATGTACGTGAGTGCGTAGTGTGTAGGCACCACAGCCGTGTGTGGCCGGCTATGCCACACCCTGGCCAGCCTTTTAGTTAGTTTATAATTAGTAGTAGTAGCTAATTTATCCAATACTAGATGACATGTGGACCCACTAATGGTTTAGAGAAAAACAAAATTTAAAATAATTGTCTAAGTCAACGACATATGGCCCCGTATACTGTTCATATGTTGACTAGTCATCCTTTGATTGGGTCAACCCAACCCCCTGGCCCCACTGTCATACACTGCTAGAATAGCACTAGGAGACAAAATTAATTTACTGTGTAATTTTTAAATATAAATAAATTCAAAAAATAATATAAATTAATTCATAACTTGGATGAAATACTTTGTACATGAAGGTTGCTCGAAACGACGAGACGAATCCGGATACGCAGCCCGTTCGTCCGCCACGCATCCCTAGCATAGCGAACACGTAACTTTCCCCCTCCGATTCATCTGTCTGAAAAAGCGAAACATCACGGATATTTTCCTGGATGTTTCCCCCCTTCACCGGTATCACCTCATACTGCGTTAGGTCACCCCTAACACTGCGCATTGCCATGTTATGCTTTGTGTTTCTTCGTTTGCTCTGTTATTTATTGTGTCCCCCCTCCGTTACTTCTTTCCGGTAGACCCCGGGACCGCTGCCGGTACCCCCGATCGACTACGGTGTTGACGACCCCTCCTTGCGAGAGCAACCAGGCAAGCCCCCCCTTGATCACCAGATATCGCCTACTCTTCTCGATACTGCTTGCACTAGAGTAGTGTAGCATGTTATTGCTTTCCGTTAATCCTATTCTGATGCATAGCTTGTCATTATTGCTATAGCTGTTGATACCTTACCTGCAATCCTAAATGCTTAGTATAGGATGCTAGTTTATCATCAGTGGCCCTACATTCTTGTTAGTCTGCCATGCTATACTATTGGGCCGTGATCACTCAGGAGGTGATCACGGGTATATACTTATACATAATATATGATATTTGTGGTGACAAAAGACGGGTCGGCTCGAGGAGTACCCGCGAGTGATTCACAGATTGGGGGCTGAAAGGACCTTTGTCCCGACAGCCCTTTGGGTGGATCTTTATGGCGGAGCGACAGGGCAGGTTGAGACCACCTAGGAGAGAGGTGGGCCTGGCCCTGGTCCGCATCTGCGGTTACTTCAAAATAACACGCTTAACGAGATCTTGGTATTTGATCTGAGTCTGGCCACTAGCCTATATGCACTAACCAACTACGCGGGAACAGTTATGGGCACTCGACGTCGTGGTATCAGCCGAAGCCTTCGTGACGTCAGCGACTGAGCGGCGCGCGCCGGATTGGACCGTAAGCCTGCTCTTGTATTAAGGGGGCTAGTTCTGCTTCCGGGCACCCTCGCAACGTGCAGGTGTGCAATGGGCAATGGGCCCAGACCCCTGCGCCATAGGATTTAGACCGGCATGCTGACCTCTCTGTTGTGCCTAGGTAGGGCTGCGACGTGTTGATCTTCCGAGGCCGGGCATGACCCAGGAAAGTGTGTCCGGACAAAGGGGACCGAGCGTGTTGGGAAATGTGGTGCACCCCTGCAGGGAAGTTAATCTATTCGAATAGCCGTGATCCTCGGTAACAGGACGACTTGGAGTTGTACCTTGACCTTATGACAACTAGAACCGGATACTTAATAAAACACACCATTCCAAGTGACAGATACAACCGGTGATCGCTCGCACACATGGCGATGAGGGGAGGATCATCAGTTAGGATTATGCTATGCGATGTTACTTGGTGAACTTACCATCTACTCTCTTCTCCTGCTGCAAGATGGAGATTACCAGAAGCGTAGTCTTCGGAAGGACTAGCTATCCCCCTCTTATTCCAGCATTCCGCAGTTCAGTCCACATATGATACCCCCTTTTTGCCATTCGATACCAATGCATACATATGTAGTGTAGCTCCTTGCTTGTGAGTACTTTGGATGAGTACTCACGGTTGCTTTGCACCCCATTTTCCCCCTTTTCTCTACTCGATTGCCGCGACCAGACGATGGAGCCCAGGAGCCAGACGCCACTGTCGATGACGACTACTACTACTCGGGAGGTGCCTACTACTACGTGCAGCCCGCTGACGACGACCAGGAGTAGTTTAGGAGGATCCCAGGCAGGAGGCATGCGCCTCTTTCGATCTGTATCCTAGTTTGTGAAGTAAATATGCCCTAGAGGCAATAATAAAGTTATTATTTATTTCGTTATTTCATGATAAATGTTTATTATTCATGCTAGAAGTGTATTAACCGGAAACATAATACATGTGTGAATACATAGACAAACATAGTGTCACTAGTATGCCTCTACTTGACTAGCTCGTTAATCAAAGATGGTTAAGTTTCCTAACCATAGACATGAGTTGTCATTTGATTAACGGGATCACATCATTAAGAGAATGATGTGATTGACTTGACCCATTCCGTTAGCATAGCATTTGATCGTTTAGTTTGTTGCTATTGCTTTCTTCATGACTTATACATGTTCCTATGACTATGAGATTATGCAACTCACGTTTACCGGAGGAACACTTTGTGTGCTTCCAAACGCCACAACGTAACTGAATGATTATAAAGGTTCTCTACATGTGTCTCCGAAGGTACTTGTTGGGTTGGCGTATTTCGAGATTAGGATTTGTCACTCTGATTGTCGGAGAGGTATCTCTGGGCCCACTTGGTAATGCACATCACTATAAGCTTTGCAAGCATTGCAACTAATGAGTTAGTTGCGGGATGATGTGTTACAGAACGAGTAAAGAGACTTGCCGGTAACGAGATTGAACTAGGTATTGAGATACCGACGATCGAATCTCAGGCAAGTAACATACCGATGACAAAGGGAACAACGTATGTTGTTATGCGGTTTGACCGATAAAGATCTTCGTAGAATATGTGTGGAGCCAATATGAGCATCCAGGTTCCGCTATTGGTTATTGGTCGGAGACGTGTCTCGGTCATGTCTACATAGTTCTTGAACCCATAGGGTCCGCACGCTTAAAGTTTCGGTGACGATTGTATTATGAGTATATGTGATTTGATGTACTGAAGGTAGTTCGGAGTCCCGGATGAGATCGGGGACATGACGAAGAGTCTCGAAATGATCGAGACATAAAGATCGATATATTGGACGACTATATTCGGACATCGGAAAGGTTCCGAGTGATTCGGGTATTTTCGGGGGTACCGGGGTGTTACGGGAATACGAGGAAGAAGTAATGGGCCTCATGGGCCAAGTGGTGGAAGAGAGGAGGCACGGCGTGCGCCCCCTAGCCCAAACCGAATTGGACTAGGGGCCGGGCCCCCTTTCCTCCTTTTCCTCCCTCTCCTTCCTTCTCCTTCTCCTCCTTCCTTTCCTCCTCCTAGTAGGAGTAGGAAAGGGGAGTCCTACTCCTACTAGGAGGAGGACTCCTCCTCCTGGCGCGCCCATAGAAGGCCGGCCGGCCTCCCCCCTTGCTCCTTTATATACGGAGGCAAGGGGGCACCTCTAGACACACAAGTTGATCTGTTGATCTCTCCCAGCCGTGTGCGGTGCCCCCTCCACCATATTCCACCTCGGTCATATCGTAGCGGTGCTTAGGCGAAGCCCTGTGTCGGTAGCAACATCATCACCGTCATCACGCCGTCGTGCTGACGGAACTCTCCTGTGAAGCTCTGCTGGATCGGAGCTCGCGGGACGTCATCGAGCTAAACGTGTGCTGAACTCGGAGGTGCTGTGCGTTCGGTACTTGGATCGGTCGGATCGTGAAGACGTACGACTACATCAACCACGTTGTGCTAACGCTTCCGCTTTCGGTCTACGAGGGTACGTGGACAACACTCTTCCCTCTCGTTGCTGTGCATCACCATGATCTTGCGTGTGCGTAGGAATTTTTTTGAAATTACTATATGCCCCAACAGTGGCATCCGAGCCTGGTTTTATGCGTAGATGTCATATGCACGAGTAGAACACAAGTGAATTGTGGGCGATATAAGTCATACTGCTTACCAGCATGTCATACTTTGGTTCGGCGGTATTGTTGGATGAAGCGGCCCGGACCTGTTGGGGAACGTAGCAGAAATTCAAAATTTTCCTACGTGTCACCAAGATCTATCTATGGAGAAACCAGCAACGAGGGGAAGGAGAGTGCATCTACATACCCTTGTAGATCGCTAAGCGGAAGCGTTCAAGAGAACGGGGTTGAAGGAGTCGTACTCGTCGTGATTCAAATCACCGGAGATCCTAGTGCCGAACGGACGGCACCTCCGCGTTCAACACACGTACAGCCCGGTGACGTCTCCCACGCCTTGATCCAGCAAGGAGAGAGGGATAGGTTGAGGAAGACTCCATCCATGTCACATCCCTAGTTTCTGGCATTGCTCTAGGCTAGCTTCATGTGTGCATCATGTCTATATTTTTGAAACTTGAATTGAGGAATATTGGAAGCCTCAAAACCCTAAATAAAAGAGGGGCAAAAACCCTAGAAATCTCATTCATTGCTCCAAAAGGCTCTTCTTAAATGTTTGATAATTTTTGGTAAGGGTTCTGGTCCCAACCAAAATATTGAACATTTTTAAGGATTTATTTTTGGGACTTTGGATTTAATTCATTAGCTATTTGAATTTGAATTATATTCATATAATTAGAATATAATTTCAAATACCCCCTGAAATATTTTATAAGCTTTTGAAAAAAGTCCATCTAGCAATATAAAATATTCAGAGGAGCTTTGGCATTGTTTGAATTATTATTCAAAACAGTGGCAAAAGAATTAAAAAAAAAGAAAACAGAACTGAAATAGAAATAAAAGAGAGAGAGAGAAGGAAGTACCTGGGCCACTTACCTGTAGCCGGCCCAGCTCCCCCCCCCCACCTGGCCGGCCCAGCCCACCTCCTCCCCCTTGTCTTCTTCCTCCCCTCGCACCGAAGCAGCTCGGTGGCGAGCGCCGATGCCGCCTCGGCCACCTCCTGCTTCCACCGAGGCGTTCCCGAGCCTCCCCCTCACGCCACGGAGACGCCCTCGCCCCCTGCACCTCCCCTCTCTCCCCCTGGACCCCATTCCCTCCTCTGTTTCCCTCTCGCGCACAGCACCGAGCGGAGCTCGCCGCCATCGTCGCCGTACCCATGGCCACCGGCCACCCCTAGCCTCACCGACGCCCCAGGAAGCTCCGCCGGTCCTCCCTCGACCTCCTCGCCGTGTCACGCGACCAGAAGAGCCCCGGAACGCCACCCCCGACGTTTTCCCCTCGCCGGCCGCCGAGGATCTTCTCCGTCGATTCGGCCACTCCGGCGCGCCCCCGAGCCGGCTAACCATCCCTACGGCACCGCCGTGAGCTCCTACGCCTCCCCTCCCTCTTTCCCCCTTCGATTGCGCCCTATAGCCGCCGCCCCACGAGCACCGAAGCCGCCGTTCGCCATGGCCGGTGAGCTCCGTGCTCCCGAGCTTCTCCGCCTGCGTTCGTTGCCTCCGGATGTTCCTGGTGACCCCAGCATCCCGTAGAGCCCATCGGCCGCGCCCGCCGTGCCGTGTAACGCCGAAACCGAGCACGCCCGAGCTCCGGCCACCGCTGCCGAGCTCGAGGCCATCGTCTCCGGCCGCCCTAGCTGCTGCTGCTTGCTGAAATGGGCGCGGGTGAGCTCCAGCTCCCCGTAGCCGCTCTCCTCCGTCCATTTGGACGCCGGAGGAGCGAGCCCGCGCCCTCCGCCGCGCCTGTTGCCACCGGCGACGAGCCGCCGGCGGGTTAGGCCCTGCTGACCAGGGGTTTGACCCCCCCTGGGTCGATGACAGGTGGGGCCAGCCCCCCTGTTAATTAGTTAGTTTATTTTAATTTAATTACCCCCCTGCTGACACTGACATGTGGGCCCTAGTGTCTTAATCCTTAATTAAACTAAAATAAACCCCCCCTGACGCTGACCAGTGGGCCCGACCCCCCCTAACCTTTTAATTAAACTAAATAAACCCCTGTTAACCCCCTGTCACTGACGTGTGGGTCCCACACGTCAGGTTTGACCCGGACCAGCCCGTTGACCTGCTGACGTCACTATGACGTCAGGCTGGCGCATTAATTCAATTACTGGATTTATTAATAATCAGGAAATTCCAGAAAATGAATATAAACTTCTAAAATTCATAGAAAATTAACCGTAACTCCAAATTAAATAATTTATATATGAAAAATTATCAGAAAAATTCAAGGAATCCATCTGTACCATTTTCATGCATGTTAGAACAACTTATAGCTGCTGTTTAGCACAAATCAATTAAATGGCATTTGAATAATCACATATGGAGTTTAAATTTGAATCTTGTATTCAAACCAACTTCATTTAATCTGTTGCTAGTTGCATTAGCTCAAAACACATTCATTTTGCCATGTCATGATCATGCATCATATTGTGCATTGCATTGATTGTGTTCCCTTCTGTGTTGCCGGTATTTGTCCCCGCTCGATAGACATGATACCGATGATGTGATCGTTGACACTGATGAAGACTCAATGTTATCTTCAGAAGTGCCAGGCAAGCAAAACCCCCTTGTTCATTCCGATACAATCCTACTCTCTCGCTCCTGCTCTCTTTTACTGCATTAGGACAACAACGATTCATCTGTTACTTGCTGCGGTAGCTGAACCCCTTTATCCTTTGCATGACCTGTCATTCCACAGTAAATAGATGAAACCCACTAGTATGAGTAGGAATTGTTTGAGCCCTGTTGTGCCTACTCATTCATGCTTGTTTGTCATGCCTGCTACTGCTTAGAGTTGAGTCAGGTCTGATTCATCGGGGATGAATCAGAGGCGTATGAACATGTCCTACTGTGTGTGAGCTAAGTGTGTGAACACGATTTGGTAAAGGTAGCGGTGAGAGGCCATGTAGGAGTACATGGTGGGTTGTCTCATTGCAGCCGTCCTCAGGAACTGAGTTCTGTGTTTGTGATCCATGATTCAGCTACTACCATACATTGGGCCCTGAAATACGACCCCGCTCGACTTCTTATTCACCCTAGTCCTCTGTCCAGGAGTTGCAAGTAGTTTCTGGTGTTTGTAGTATGCTGGAGGCCGTGGACAGCGCTGACCGTAGGGGTGGGCTGTGATGCGGTAGGCACGTGGCCGGGTATACCGGGCGCCCGTTTGGTGTCACGGAACCCTGTTCACATCGTTTGGGGCTGTGAGCGAAACTCCGTCCGGATCTCCTCATGGATGGAACCCGAATAGGCGATAAACCTGGACTAGAGACTTGAGTGTTTAGGTAGGTCGTGGTCTACACCCACGTCGGCTTTCGCTTGAAGTCTGCCGAGCACATGTCGTGTGCAGACGCTAAGTGGTGGAAACATGTATGAAGAAGTATACCCCTGCAGGGTTAACATCATCTATTCGAATAGCCGTGTCCGCGGTAAAGGACTTCTGGGTTGCTTATATCAGTTCATAGACAAGTGAAAGTGGATACTTTAAAATGCGCAAGATAAGCGTGAGTGCTATGGATGGCGTTCTCGTAGGGAGACGGGAGCGGATCCATAGTGGTGTATTGATATGGTGAATATGTGGACTCGTGTGCGCCACCTCAAAAGAGTCGCTTGCAGTCGTAGTTTAGGATAGCCACCGAGTCAAAGCTGGCTTGCTGCAGTTA